>NC_061092.1:57615278-57638568 GCF_015104395.2 Macrobrachium nipponense
CGTTTTGGTTACTAGCTATTTACGTTGTTTTTATAACTTCTTAGTGACTTATAGCAATGCCGAAGTTACCTAAGATCAAGAAGGCTTCTCAGCAACTAAGGCTAGCAAAATTAGCGAAGGCCAGGAGTGTGCTGAAAGAAAAACACGAAAATTCATTATATCAGCTGCCCTCATTGTCTCATGTCTCGCCGTCAACATCATTGTCTGGTGTCACGCTGAGGGTATTAATACCACTTTTAGGGGTAGGACCAGGATCCTTAATGTAGAAATCAACAATAAACGTACAAATAAAGTAATTATAATAATGTTGTTTTGACTTTTATAAGAAAAAAGCAAAAATTTACATAGCAAATCTTTGGGAGCTCATAACTCAAAAAACTACTTATGCACATGTCGGTAGCCATTACTCTGTTATTTATTATCCAATTTCAGAGAGAAAGATATCATTGGAAAGAGGAATAAAAATCCCATAATTCCTTGTGAGCCAATTTTTTCTTTCTTTCTTTGTTTCTTTTTTATTAGATTTTTTTGAGTGTCTAGACTAAAAAATACAAAAAAATTGATTAAAAAAAAAATAAATCCCAATTCTGTCGCAGAATTTTTCCGTATATAAAGCAGTTTTTATGGTATGATTTTCAATACAACTGATGTCATATTAGCGGAGAAATCTCTACCTATTATTTTATTTTAAATCATAATTTTTGCTAATAAAACTAAACGTTTTTGCTCAAATGACTTGAAATTTTTATATGATGAAGGTATTATATATATCTAAAACATTTATGAAAATTATGTATTTTGCGTAATAAATAAAAATATAGACAACATAGCGGACGCTCCCTTTAAGTAATACAGTATATGTTGTAATTTATGGGGGAGCACGACAGTTCGCCGCCAACCTTTTCACCGCCAATATAAAAGCTGGCAAACATGCACAGGATATATTAAATGAGGAACAGGATAATAAGAAAGTATAGCCTAGAGATTGATAATTTATAATGTTACTATTATTACCATTATTGGTATTATCATTTTCTCAATGAAAAAGCCAAATTTGCCTCAATGAAGAAGCTTACGAAGCTTATACAGTTTTTTTTACTCTACCGCATCTCAGAGATCAAAGGAGGCAAACTACCACAAGTTAGGTTAGCGTGGTCAACAGTTTGCCAAATGAGTAAAGTATCCTCACAGTTTTTTCACTCGACCGTATCTCAGAGATCAAAGGAGGCAAACTACCACAAGTTGGGTTAGCGTGGTCAAACAGTTTGCCAAAATGAGTAAAGTACCTAATTACATTCCTCGCAGTTTCTCGACCTTATCTCAAGATCAAAAGAGGCAAACTACCACAAGGTGAGTTTATAGAAAATTGTAGTATATAAGTACCGCATGAACCAAGAGTCGTCACTTAAAGCCTTCATTACTCCGTGCTCTGTTCTTCAACGTTCCAGAGCCATACTGCTGCCTGTTTTGTCCATTCGTGTTAAGGAGAAATTCGTTGACAACGCCACGACATACGTTTTCGATAAGGTTTCAAAAGACAGCGAAACGCAGTTCTGGCGTTATGATCAACGTTCTTCCTGCAAGGCGCATATTCATGTTCACCAAGGAAGAATAACCAAGCGTATTGGTGCCCATACACACATCAGAGACGCAGCCAACATTGAAGTGATGACAGCCCTGACGGATTTGAGAAATCGTGCTGTTCAAACGCAAGACCAAACCGCACAAATGATAGCCGCAGCCACCAAAAATTCATCGCAAGCTGGACAAGGTGCTCTGCCGAATATGCCCAACTTGAAATGGATGGTACAGAGGAAAAGAGTTGCTACACTGGCCGCCCCTCCGAACCCACTTTCATTAGCCGACCTTGCCATACCTCTGGAGCACACGCACTATGAAAAGCATCCTGGTGTTTTTGAGGATTTTTTGTTATTCGATAGTGGTGCTGCCACTGGTGATGAACGAATGTTGATATTTTCTACAAAACAGAATTTACGTGTTCTTCGTCAGTGGCAAATGGATGGAACTTTTGACATAACGCCACCTCTTTTCAGCCAACTCTATTCTATCCATGGATCGTACTTAGGCAGCACACACCCTCTAGTGTACGCCCTACTACCAAACAAACGGCAAGGAACTTACAAGACTTTGTTCCGGGAGCTGAATCATCTTACCAATGGTGAAGCTGCCCCTCAGTTGATCATCACAGATTTTGAGATGGCTGCCATTCGCGCCTCCGTCGTTTTCCCGCATGCTGAAAACAGGGGTTGCTTTTTTCACCTCGCCTAGTGTTCATCGTCGAATACAGAGCGAAGGCTTGAAACAGCGGTACGAGAACGATGCACCATCCCAGCTCTAGCCTTTGTCCCGTCTGATGACGTACCTAATGTTTTCGAGGAGCTCAGCTAACACCTTCCAGATATTTTGCAGCCAGTGTTGGACTATTTTGAGGACACTTATATAGGACGTCCGAATTGCCGTGGATTAAGACGTGCTCCTACATTTCCAATTGAATTGTGGAATGTACATGACCGTGTCATAAATGGTGAAGACCGCACCAACAATGTTGTCGAGGCATGGCATCGTTCTGTCCAAGTCACACTGGGTGAAATTCGGCCTTCGTTATGGAAATTCATTAAAGGACTTACTCGATTGCAAAAACTTAGACACACTGAAATTGAAGGTCTCTTGGCTGGAAATCCTACCCCCTGACGTTATCCCCGATATGAACTTTTAAATGAGAGAATCGAAACTATCGTGAATGATTATCGTAATAGAGATAACATGGACTATCTACAAGGACTAGCGCACAACTTCTGAAGAGACAGCACGATCTGTGAAGTATCAGTTTTTGTATCTGTGCAGTATCAGTAATCAGTTTTTGTACATAAGTTTCTTCAATATAGGTATCATTTGTTATTACATATAATCTAATGTATCATACGGTATGAATCATGTTTTAGATATTATATAGTGTTCAAATGAAGTTTCATGATTAAATTTTTCCAAACCATCTTTCTTTATTTTTGCTTTTGATCTCTGAGATACAGTCGAGTGAAAAAACTGCTAGGATTACTTTACTCATCTGGCAAACTGTCTGACCACGCTAACCCAACTTGTGGTAGTTTGCCTCCTTTAATCTCTGAATAGATGTGGTCGAGTAAAAAACTGTATAAGCTTTGTATTAGCTTCTTCATTTTGAGGCAAATTTGGTTTTTTCATTGACAAAATGATAATGGTAATACTAACGTGCTAAATTATCAATCTCTAGGCTATACTTTCCTATTATCCTATTCCTAATTTAATATACCCAGTGCATGTCTGCCAGCTTTTACATTGGCGGCGAACTGTCGTAGACCCAATTTATGGTGCTAATTACCTCAAGGATATAAAAATGCTTACTAATGACCAAGTTTTGTAAAATGTTTTGCATAGAAATTAGATATTACACAATTAAGGGGAATTTATGTACTGTGTAGTGAGGTATGGAGAATGCTGTGGGTGTTTCATGAGCAACTGAATATAACTGATATGTTGAAGGGTAACTGTGGCTAGCAAAATAAGTATATGCACAGGTATATATGGTGTTAGTCCTAAAGGAACGCTAATGAGCAAAGCAAATCAGGTAGTTAAGGCAACTGTAGGAAAGTTAATTGTTTTGTAAACCATTTCAAGCCTTGTGAAATAAAAATTGAATTTTAACTATTTTGATTTAAACACCAGTATAACAGAATCCTATTTTTTATGCGTTAATGCTTTATAGAATCATTGCTTACATAACAGCCACAATACTTATCACAGAACAGTTTTGACTGATATATGTTTGCATAAACCCTGGACAGGTATCGCTATTTTGGTGCCCCTTTAAAGGTTTGTGGGGTCGAGCTCGACCCAAGTGCCCAGAAAAATGTGTGAAATTTCAAAAACTGCAGCTATGCTGCACATTTTAATTTCTAAAATCAATTTCACCATTGCCAAACACTACTGAGAAGATAAATCATACCTATCTACAAATTAAATATTTATTAAAAATATATTAAAAAAATAAGTATATAAAAAAATTATTTATACACGAAAATATTTCTAAAAAATACAAAACACGCTATATACACACAAAAATTGAGGGAATCCTTCCTAAAACTATTACATATTTACAATATGTGATTGCCAAAAAAGGTGTCGGACCCCATAGAGGTCAAAATCTGAAACAAGAAAAAAAGGGTTTTTTTTTTTTTTTTTTTTTTTTGTTTTTTTTTTTTTTTTTTTTTTTGGAAAAAAAAAAAAAAAAAAAATTGGGAAAAAATAATTCTCAAATTTTTTTGGTACCTAAATTAAATAGGAAGTGGCCCATTTTTTTTAATAGAATAAACTCATATTATCCTAGAACAGATTTATGTAAAAAGATCTGCACTAAGATTTAATTTACTGTTATATCAGATATGTTATTCTCTCTCTCTCTCAAACAATAACTTACGAAAATATTTACAAAAATACAAAATACGCTATATACACAAAAAAATTGAGGGAATCCTTCCTAAAACTACTATTTATAATATGTGACTGCCAGAAAAGGTGTCGGACCTATAGAGGTCAAAATAAAAAAAAATAAAGAGAAAAAAGGTTATGTTTTCTTGGCCCAAAAAATTTTCAATATTTCACGAATTATTTTGGTACCTAAACTAAATAGGAAAAGGCTAATGGTTTTATAGAATAAACTCTTATCCTAGAATGGAATTATGTAAAAATATCTGCACCAAGATGTAATTCTCTCTCACATCAGAAATGTTATTCTCTGTCTCTCTCTACAGTGTGTCATGATTTATTGGACATAAGTTATGTAATCTGTCACCAGAAAAGACAGACGCCCACCCCCTCCCCCCCTTCTTCCCCGTGTCATATAATCTCAAGGGTCATTCCCCATATGTCAACTCTTGGCCACAAAAACTTGGCTTCTTGCCATATAGAGTTGTCAGCAACCTCTAAATTATCATCAAAATCACTTTATAATTCCAATAGAAGTAAGTTGATGACATCCATCCCCAGAGAATACCGCCTGCTGGCCATTTAAAAAAAAAAAAAACTGAGAAATTGGCATTCGAAAGAAATTGGAATAATTGGCAATATAATTCTTCTCAGCCACGCCCAAGGCATGCATAATGTGTACACACCACGTACCTAGAGTTTCCAACAATATAAAACTATCCCAGAGTCGAGTGTTGACAGGAAATCACTACTTGATAACTTTGCCTTTGTATCCCATACATGTTCAAAACAAAAACTATTACAGAAAAGGGGGAAGGACAAAGGCAAGGCAAACGCAAGTTTTGACATGATTGTGGTGTGTGTTCTGCTATCCTCTTGCAGACTGATCACACCCAGATTCAAGATAGACGATTTATGGGAAAAAAAAAAAAAGTTTTTTGAAACACCCTTCGGGTCGTGCTTGACCCTGCTAACCTATCCAGGGTAAAAGTGTTTAAATTATTTTCAAAAATAATTTTCTCAGTAACTAAATACTTGCCACCATCACCCTATAATACTTTGATTAAAATGAATTTAGATAAATATTGCAATATACGATACATTAACCCTTCTAAACGCCGAAGCGGTTAAAAAAGAAAATGTCTCCCGTGTGCCGGAGGTGTTTCAGAGTGAGCGCCGAAGCGGGATATTATTTTCAAAAATTCACAGCGCGCTTAGTTTTCAAGATTAAGAGTTCATTTTTGGCTCCTATTTTGTCATTGGCTGAAGTTAGTATGCAACCATCAGAAATGAAAAAATTATCATTATCATATATACATAATGAGATATATGATAGCGCAAAAACGAAAATTTCATATATAATTGTATTCAAATCGCGGCTGTCGCAAAAACGGTTAAAAGGTAACGAGTTACTTCTTTTTTCGTTGTAATGTACACTAAATTGCGATCATTTGGTATAACACATCGTAAAACAATAAAAGCAACACAGAGAAAAATATCACAAAATAATGCATGAATTCGTAACGCACGGACGCAAAGATATTTTTTTCAAAAATTCACCATAAATCTAAATATTGTCCTAGAGAGTTCCAATTTCTTTCAAAATGAAGACAGATGATTGAATATAACTATACTGTAAGAATATTAGCTTACAAATGCAGTTTTCGTCACCATTATCCTGACTAGGTAAAGTTGACCGAATGTCGAATTTTTTATATATATTTTTTATATGCAATTATTTCGGAAATGAGAAAAGCTACAACCTTCAAATATTTTTCGTTTTATTCTACATGAAATTGCGCACATTTTTCATATATAAAACTCTATGAAATGCCTAATATGAAATGGAGCAAAATATACCGAGAATGGAACGTACGCATTTCGGAGATTTGTGGCTGAGAATCCGCGTGCTGAGAGAAGATTTTTTTTTAAAATTCACCATAAATCTAAATATTGTGCTAGAGACTTCGAATTTGTTTCAAGATGAAGATAAATGACTGAATATTACTAGACTGTAAGAATTTTGCTTACAATTGCGTTTTTTCGACCATTTCGGTAGAGTCAAAGTTGACTGAACGTGTTTTTTTCTATTTATCGTGATTTATATGCAAATATTTCAAAAAATGAGAAAAGCTACAACCTTCAATTATTTTTTATTGAATTTTACATTAAATGCGCACATTTTCATATATAAAACTTTATGTAACGGCTAATTTAAAATGGTGCAAACATTACCACAATCGCATGTATGATTTTTTCGGAAGAGTACAGCGCGGACGTAAAGAAAATGTTATTTTTTTCATAAATTCACCATATATCGAAATAGTGTGCTAGAGACTTCCAATTTGTTGCAAACTGAAGGTTAAATGCTTGAATATTACTAGAATATAAGCGGTTTAGCTTACAATTGCGTTTTTCGACCATTTCGGTAGAGTCAAAGTTGACCGAAGGTTGAAAATTTGTCACTTATCATTTTTAATATATGAAAATATTTCAAAATTGATAAAAGCTACAACCATGGGTGTTTTTAGTTGTATTGTGCATGAAATTGCGCACATTTTCATATATAAAACTTTATGTAACGGCTAATTTAAAATGGTGCAAACATTACCACAATCGCATGTATGATTTTTTGAAGTCAAGTTACCGCGCGGAACGTAAGGAAAAAGTTTTTCATAAATTCACCATAATCGAAAATATTGCTAGAGACTTCCAATTAGTTCTGCAAAATTAAGTTAAATGATTGAATATTACTAAAATATTAGAGTTTTAGCTTACAATTGCGTTTTTCGACCATTTCGATAGAGTCAAAGTTGACCGAAGGTTGAAATTTTGGCACTTATCGTTATTTATATGAAAAATATCTCAAAATGATAAAAGCTACAGTCATGAGTATTTTTTTTGTGTATTTTCATAAAAATGCGCACATTTTCATATATAATACTTCATGTAACGGCTAATTTAAAATGGTACAAAAGTTATGTCAAAGTGACGAAATAATTTCCGAGATGTGTCACAGATACTTTTTAGTGCGGCAAGAAAGAAATTCGCGCTTGCGCGCCTGCGTAACGATTGTAACAAAACAACACCTTGATCCGTGAACTCCCAGCATCCCCCAAGGCGCGTGATTCAAGAGTTTTCGGCTGGTAGGCCTAAAAGTATTTTCCGCGAATTTTTAAAAAAACTTTTGTATGTCGACGTAAAATACGTCCAGTCGGCACCCAGAGAGACAAAAAATGTCGACGTAAAAATACGTCCAGTCGGCGTTTAAGGGTTAGGGTACACTTTTTGCCCAGAAGACAATGAAAGAAATGCGTTATCTACGTACATCACTCTGTTGCAGCTAAAGTTTGAAAATAAAATGATATTGTTATGTTACAATAAAGTTTCATACATACTTACCTGGCAGATATATACATAGCTAAGACTCCGTCGTCCCCGACAGAAATTCAAATTTCGCGCACTCGCTACAGGTAGGTCAGGTGATCTACCGGCCTGCCCTGGGCGGCAGGACTAGGAACCATCCCCGTTTTCTATTCATATTTTCTCTCTTCCACCTGTCTCCTGCGGGGAGGCTGGGTGGGCCTTTAATTGTATATATCTGCCAGGTAAGTATGTATGAAAACTTTATTGTAACATAATATAATTTTCATACAATCAACTTACCTTTCAGATATATACATAGCTGATTGGCACCTTTCGGTGGAGAGTAAGAGACAGCTACTATATGGAATAGACAGGTAAACAACATATGTTGTAGGTATAAATAAAACCTTGGTTCCTACCTGATAGGTGGTAGACTTCGTGGGTGTTTGCCCAGTAGTCTGCATCACCTCATGAAAACTTTAGCGAGATATATGATCTATGGCCAAGAGTTCTTGTGGGTCTGCCGATGGGTCTATCCGCTTACTCGGCAGAGCCTGAAAGGACTTTGTCAATGGGTGCTGATCCACTTATATGACAATACACCTTATGAAGGAGCACACAACCAATCCCGACCACCTGATCCTAACCATATGTTAGAACTAAGGATTGTTCCGAGTTATCCCCCGAACTCGTCACAACAACCGTAACTCAAAACCACTACGCACACATACATAATTTCTAAAAAAAATATTATACTCATCTAATTAGATATGACAAGATTCTCTTACTGAACAACATAGACGGCCGCCCGTGCTAAACCAAGTCCTCCATTGTTCGAAGAGATTCCAGACCATATCCAAAAAAGAAGAAAAGTATATACTTTTAAGGATTGGTGTCGGCTCCGTACCCAGAATCGTATCCGCCGATACGAAAGGACCTAGAGAAAAACACTTCTCATATGTCACACGAACGTCTTCAAGTAATGAGATGCAAAATACTGAGTTGCATCTCCAAAATGTCGTATCTATGATGTTTTTAAGCGACATTTTATTCTTATGAAACGAGAGAGACGTCGCTACTGCTCTCACTTCATGAGCTTTAACTTTCAACAGTCGTAACTGTTCGTCAGAACAGACCATTTATGCGCATCTGTAATGACGTTCCTCACAAAGAATGCCAGCGCATTCTTGGACATCAGTCTTGTGGGGTCTTTTACCGCGCACCAAAGACCTTGTCTAGAGCCTCCCATCTGATGCTTTCTCTGAATGTAAAACTTTAGAGCTCTTACAGGGCATAGAGATCTTTCTGCTTCTCTTCCTACGAGACTCGATATGCCTTTGACTTCAAATGACTTAGGCCAGGGATTCGAGGGATCTCATTCTTAGCTAAAAACAGTGTCTTAAACGAGCAAATAGCTGAGTCTCCCTTGTAAACCTACTTTATCTTGCAGAGCATGTAATTCACTAACTCTCTTTGCGTAGCTAAAGATATAGGAATAGGCATTTTCTGGTGATGTCTCGAAACGAAGCCAGATGAGGAGGTTCGAATCTTTCAGATGAAAGAAACTTGAGGACCACGTCTAGGTTCCAGTTCGGAGGGACCGGTTCCTTCGACTTTGAAGTCTCAAATGACCTTATGAGATCGTGGAGATCTTTATTATCTGCCAGATCTAATCCTCTATTCCTGAAGACAGCCGAGAGCATACTTCTGTATCCCTTTATTGTGGATACAGCTAGATGAGATTGCTCTCTCAGGAATAGAAGGAAATCAGCAATTTCCGCTATAGAGGTAGTGGAGGAGGACAACTTCTTAGATCTACACCACCTTCTAAAAACTCCCACTTCGATTGATATACTTTCGTAGTGGAGGTTCTGCGTGCTCTCGCGATCGCGCTTGCAACTTCGCGAGAGTCTCCGCCTCTGACGACGTCTTTCGATAGTCGAAAGGCAGTCAGGCGAGAGCGGGGAGGTTTGATGGTACCTCTTGAAGTGTGGTTGTCTGAGAAGATCCGTCCTTCTTGGTAGGGATCTTGGAAGTCTACGATCCACTCTACCACCTCCGTGAACCAATCTTGGGCCGGCCAAAAGGGGGCTATCAAGTCATCCTAGTCTCCTTTGACGCCACAAACTTTTTATTACTAATCCCAGGATTTTGAATGGAGGAAAGCAATATAGTCTACTCGAGTACCAATCTAGCAGGAAGGCGTCTACCATAAGATCTCTTGGATCTTCCATGACCGAGCAAAAGACTGCCAGCCTTTTGGAAAATGAATGTGGCGAAGAGATCCACATGAGGTGTCCCCCAACAGCAACCAGAGATCTTGACACACTTCCTCGTGTGTAGGGTAACTCTGTATGAAGGACCTGGTTCCTCCTGCTGAGTCTGTCCGCCCTCACATTCTTTACTCCCTGCACGAACCTTGTCAGAAGGGAGATGTTCCTGTGAGACGTCCAAAGCAAAAGGTCTCTCGTCAGTTTCGTAAAGGAACGAGGAGCGAGTCCCTCCCTGTTTTCGAATGTAGGCAAGTGCGGTGGTGTTGTCCACGTTTACTTGCACTACTTTGTTCGACACCAGAGGTTCTAGACTCTTCAAAGCCAGATGCACGGCGAAGAGCTCTTTGCAGTTTATGTGCCAAGTCACCTGCGCTGGTTCCCAGGTGCCTGACACCTCCTTCGAGCCTAATGTTGCTCCCCAACCTTTCTCCGACCGCGTCGGAGTACAACACTAGTCTGGGTTCTGTGTCCTTAGAGAGATCCCTTTGTTTCTCTTCCAGAGGGGGCAACCACCATTCCAGGTGCGATCTTATCCTCCACTGGGAATGGGAAAGACGGTCGAAGTTGTCCAGTTTTCCAACTCCAAGACTTCTTGAGGAAGAATTGAAGCGGACGTAAATGAAGTCTTCCTAGCGGGAAGAACTGTTCGAGCGAGGAAAGGGTCCCTAGAACGGCTCAAACCATTCCCTCGCCGACGTAGTTCCGTTCTTAAGAAGAGAGAGACTATCCGCAAACCTTTTGCGATTCTCTCTTGCGAAGGAAATACTCGAAAACCCCGAAAGAATCCATCCGAATCCCCAGATAGACTAAGTCCGGTTGGGGGTGGGGTCAGCTGCGACTTCTCGAGGTTCACGAGCAATCCCAACGCTTTTGATCAGGTCTAAAGTTAACTTCAGGTCCTCCAAAGCACTGTCTCTCTGATCTGGCCTGATGAGCCCTGGCCCTGATGAGCCAGTCGTCCAGATACAGAGAGATTTACTCCTTTGAGGTGAAGAAAACCTCGCCACATTCTTCATCAGGCTTGTGAAGACCTGAGGAGCTGTGGACAGGCCGAAACACAAGGCTCTGAACTGAAAGATCCTTTCCCCCCGTCATGAAACGGAGGTACTTCTTCGATGAAGGGTGGATCGGGACGTGAAAGTAGGCGTCCTGGAGATCTAGACACACCATCCAATCTCCTTGTCGTAATGACGCCAGGACTGAAGCAGAAGTCTCCATGGAGAACTTTTCCTTCCGAACAAATTTGTTCAGAGAGCTGACGGTCCAGTACTGGTCTCCAGCCTCGAGGCTTTCGCAACCAGAAAAAGGCGATTGTAAAACCCCGGGGAGTTTTGATCTAGTACTAGTTCTATCGCTTTCTGTCCCACATTTGTTCCACCATCGATCAAAGAAAGTATCCCTCAGCACAGGATCCTTGTACTTGGCTGTTAGTTCCCTTGGTATTGACGTTAGGGGAGGAGTGTTCAGGAAAGGGGATACGATATCCCTTCCTTATATAGCCAACGATGACACGTCTGTGTTTTATAAGTGTCAGGCCTCCACAAATCCCAGGAGCCTGGCACCTACTGGTCTTGGAGGAGAGAAGCTTCATTTTTCCCTTTTTAAAAGGACGAAAGGCAGACCTACCTCTCTTCTCCGGAGCCTTCTTCTTGGCGGGAGGTCTGGAGGTCGGACCACCTCGAAAGGCTGAACCGATGTACTCGGTCCTTTCTTGTCAGATGTAGAAGCAGGCTTCTTCTTCCTTGCTGACTGCGTCAGAAGATCCTGAGTCGGCCTTCTCAGTTAATGAATGAGCAATGTCCTTCACCAACTGAGAAGGGAACAAAAAGTCAAGACAAAGGCGAATACAGCAGCGCTGCCCTCTGAGCGTGGAGACTGCCTTGGTAAAAAGGCCACCATATACCGTCCTCTTCTTTAGAAGACCTGCTCCAAACAAAGAGGAGATTTCAAAAAGAGCCATCCTGTACCGCTTTGTCTATACAAGACAATATGACCGCTTTGTCTATACAAGACAATATGCACAAAAGGGCTTCCGGTTCGATTCCTTCCGAATCATGGGCTTTCTTTGGACATCACCCCAAGGGACCAATCTAAGAAGTTGAAAACTTCCAATACATGAAAGAGTCCCTTGAGGAGATGGTCCAGTTCAGAAATGCCCCACGTAATCCGTGCCGAGTTGAGACCTTGTCGCATGAAGCGTCAACTAAGGTCGAAAAGTCTGCTTCTGACGTAGACGGGAGAGCAATACCATATCTCTCCCGTCTGATACCAAATGCCTCTTTTACCAGCTAGTCTCGCTGGAGGCATGCAGAAGACCGTTCTTACTAAGTCCTTCTAGACTTCATCCACGAGTCTAAGGATTGTAGAGCCCTCTTCATTGAAATGGTGGGCTTCATTTTGAGAAAAGACGAAGACTTCTTCGTCTTAGCACTCGATACAGAGCGCGCGGAGAAGGAGGAGCGGCAGGAGTCAATTCGTCTCCATACTCCTCTAGAAGCAAGGCAGTCAAAACTTTATAGTTCGACAGTCCTTCTCTTCCTTGATATTCTTCATCCGAGTTTCCTTCCAACTCGGGATCTAAATGAGTCTCCGCTCCCACCTCTGTACGTTCCTCCTCTGGAGGAGACAAACTCCTAATAGGAGAGGGGCTAAGGGAATGATATTCTTTCCTCTTCCCCGCTTTAATAGCCTTGGAAGGCGCCAAAAGCTCAGGCTTCTCTCGATAAATAGAAGACGCTTCCCGCTTGGATGACGCTTCTTGTCCGCCAAGCGTCCTGGCTGACGCCTCCCGCTTACTTGGCTGCTGACGTCCGGATGACGCCTCGCGCCTGGAAGACGCTCCGCTCTCAAAAGACGTCCTACTTGGCGCCAAAATATTGGTTGGAGCTTCACGTCTACCAACAGCTTTCAAAGACGCTTCATGTCTAAAAGACGTCTCACGTCTCTCTGGCGTTACGTAACTTTCGTAAGCAACCGATCTCGCTCTCGAACCCGAAGCTTCTGTAATATGTTTAGAAGCTTCACGTCTGCATGACGCTTCTCGCTTAGCAGGGGAGAGAGACGAGACTTCTTGATTGAAGCGCAACGTCCTTCCTACGAGGCGCTAAAACTCCCACTAGAGAGGCCAGTTGCTCTTGAACTGCCATAATAATTCTCCTTGAAGCTTCTCCCACGTCAACTGCATGACGCCTTTCGTCATCAATCGGGGGAGAAGTAGGAAAGGGTACTTCTGCGTACTCGTCGGGTGACGCTGACGCCACCTTCGCCTTCTTAATAGAAGAGGGAGCGTCATCTGAGAAACGCTCTGGGCTCGAATCAATTTCGGGTTCTTTCATATGACGCTTCAGAGGCCTCGATAAATTAGACTCCTTCCACCCTCGTTTAGGCGAGGGAGAGGGAGAGGATGAGAAACACTCACGAAGGACGCTTTTTCTAGAGCGCCCTTGAGCAGCCTGCCACGAAACAGAGCTAGCTGAAGGGACGTCTGACCGTTGGGGATTCCCCACGACCTCCTTAAGGCTTTCGACTTTTCCTTCTCCTCTGGGCATGGGAGCTTGGAAGAGGTCTAGGCCTGGAGCGTCGCAGGGACGATCAAACGCCCCCTCCACAACACTGGGGGAACTCACTTCACTGTAATGCTCACTTTCACTAGCCTTACCTTGTAAGTCCGCCATTTTGGACTTCATGTCTCGAATCGTAGCTTTCAGATCGGCGATTTCCGAGGCCGATTCCGAAAGTACACTTTGTGAATGAGAAACATAGGGAGAATCTAAATCAGTAGGATTAGAATTATCAGTAAAAGGCTCAATAGGCCTTGAACTCTACACCTTTCAGACGTCTAACCCTATCCCTCTCTAACTTCTTCAAATAAGAAGTTAAAGTCTTCCACTCTTCTGCATTTAATCCCTCGCATTCATTACAAGTATTATTAGCAGAACACTGAAACCCCCTACATTTACGGCATACAGTGTGAGGATCAACCGAAGCTTTCGGTATCCTCACCCTGCAGCCTACATTCACACACATTCTCACACTCACATTTGAATCAGACATACTGAGAAAAATCCAAAAAAGCAATTCCAAAAACAGTCCACAGTAGCGAATGCCAAAAAACACGATCCAGATACGTCACCAAAAAGCCGAGAAACAGATATGATCAAAGGATGAAATAAGAATCTAAGTCAGGAGGTAATAGCAACAATGTTGATACCACCGGCGACAGAGAAAATATGATAGAAAACGGGGATGGTTCCTAGTCCTGCCGCCCAGGGCAGGCCGGTAGATCACCTGACCTACCTGTAGCGAGTGGCGCGAAATTTGAATTTCTGTCGGGGACGACGGAGTCTTAGCTATGTATATATCTGACAGGTAAGTTGATTGTATGAAACTATACAATAATGTTTTATGCATGTAACTATAATGCTGATGAAAGGTTAAGTAACAGGAACTTCTAACATTTCATCCAGTGGGTTCAATCAGGTGTCGAAGACCATTGAACAAACTGCCAATGGATTCTGTTATTCTTTTATGTATAAAAAATAATTGTATAGTTAATTTTCAAACCTTAGCTACAACAGGGTGATATGTATCTGTATATTGTAATATTCATCTAAATTATGATCAAAGTACTATAGGGTGATAGTGGTAAGTATTTAGTTAATGACAAAATTATTTTTGAAAATAATTAAACACTTTTATGCAGACATATAAATAGGATACTGGTAATCATGCCAGTATCTGCCCAATAGTACAGTAAAGTGGTACTCCCTAGTTGTTCCACTACTGTTCCAATGCATGTATCAGATTTATTATGGATTGCATGTATTGGTCCAAACTTTTTTCGATGCAGTGCCATTAAGGGCTCTGTGTGCAAACGCATATAGGATAGAAATTGGACCATTGTTTCTGACCATTTGTGCCCAAGTCCAAAAGTCTGGATTTCCAGTAATGGATTAATATATGACCAATACTCGTGTGTTTGCTGGGCGACTATTATCGTGCATCGGCAACGTGGATGAAACTTTCGCAAACTTATGTATAGTACCATCAAACTCGACCGTTAACAAAACTTGAGAGAAACTTTTTTTTATTCAAAATTATTGGGCATGGAAAGAACACATTTTACTGTTTTCACTCCAATAAAAGATAAATACGTAAACTCATAGTATTCCGATGAGATAAAATACATCAACTTACAGTACTCCGATGAGATGAAAGTGAAAATATCAAAAGGAATGTTGATTTTTGTTTACATAATAAACATGCCCTCAGCGTCATCTACTAAGGAAAAAAAATAACTAAATTTCGTTCATAAACAATGCGTTTTCAAGTGATATTTCCACTTGAAAACACTTTACTCTCATATAAGTAAATAGAGTATCTTAGTATTCATTTGCACTAACTAGAGGCATGAAAGTCTTTCTGATTTGAGTTCAACGCAGCAAAACAAACTTACTTCGCAATCGCCCTCAGCTGACTTCCAAAACAAAACATTGATTGCTATGTTTGTATTTTATAATACAAATAAATAGTAATATGAAAATGCATATATTATTGGATGCAGTGAAGATGACAAAACATTTTAAAATATCCATGGAAAAGATGCATATCTATTGTTTGTACTTTATCATATGCTACTATATGATTATTACATACTCGAATTTTATATCTCATGTTTAGATGCGACCCCCTTTAAATTAGCTCCAAAATTAGGGCTTAAAAAGTCGCATGATATGCAAGTTTATACAGTAAATATATACGGTAAATATATATATATATAAAACAGTACAATATTTAATCACTTTTCATGTGACTTATATAATCAACGTAAATACAACAAAGAGCTGAAAGAAAGTTTACCGGTGCCACGAAACTGCAAATGTATAGGTTACTTTTATTTTTTCTCTCGATTTAATGTACCATTCTTCATTAAAAGTTTGACTAAGTATGATTTTCACACAACATTGCACAAGAGAACACTACTACTGTTATATAATAATCACCGTAAAAAACATTTGAAAGTGTGAATGTCATACATGGCAAGACAAAAACCATGCAGGCTATTGCATATTTACTCATGCTACAAAATTAAAGCAACCATACATGTTGCAACCTAGCTTGTTTGTGCGCATGTTGGCAATTTTATCTGCTGCTTCTGCTCCGGTGCCTATTTGTCATCATAAGGATATTAAGGCGCCTGTGAAAAGATTGGAAGTTATAAATCGGGAAGTGGTGCAGCCAGGGTGTTCGCCTTCCCCTCCCGTTGATGCTGTTCGGGGTTCGACTCGGAGGAGGAATTCTCTTTTGGCTTCAAGAGTTCGAGATGCTTCTCCGTCACACGTACGTGCGTTTTCTCCGACACAGATGCGTACGTGGACATGTATGCGAGTCATCTATTGCCAGTGTTTGTAGTAGTGTTCCTAGTGTTGTGATTGGTTCGTCGCAGGAGTTAGCACATGGCCCTAGTCCGGACAGGCTTTTGAAGTCTGTGTTGGCTGGCACTTCAGGTTCTTTGGCTGCTGGGTCTGCAGTTGCTTTGCATGACAAAAGTGTGTTGGATAAGACTGCAACATCTCGTCGTCAATCTTCATTGCCAGAGCAGGAGGAAGGAGACACACGAGTTTTTGCATTCCTTTACCGAGGTTGTTGATCTCATTCATGGGTTCAACAATCTGGAAAGTAGGAGTCAGGCTCGGTTGTCTTTCACTCCTACTTGCTTGGAAGCCTTGCTGGGGGCTACGCAAGATCTTAAGTTGTCGTTTTAGCTTCCTTTATTGAGGCATGTCCAGACAGTCTTGCAAAAGCATTTAATTTTCAACACAGTAAACATACTAACAATTAACTTAGGCAAATCATAGGATGTTAAAAATAATTTCTACAGGAGGTCTAAAATACTTTACATATGCTTGTTTTGTATTTGTACTAAAGGCATTATAAGTTACAACTTACAATTGCTGCATAAATTGACTGTAAAAGGACACCAAACTCAAGTATAAGTCTTCTTTGCAACTACCTGCTTTTTTCCCCCCAAGGAAATAAGTGTGCGAAATGTAATTGAGCAATATATTTTATACTGTATATGACGTATTTGTAGCTGTAATTCCCCCTCATTTTGGGACCACCTTGACGTGGTGAGGGGGCTCTCGAACCTCAGGAATCTCTTCCCAGGTTCGAACCCAAGAGTCCCATATGACATTATATATTTTCGAGTTAACTTATGTGGACTTTTCCATTTTTGCCAAAATTTTTGAAAGCAAATACATGAGAAAACATACCATGGCTTATCGTGGAGTTAAATCCGAAGCTAAATAGTGAGATCTGTGGTAGATCCATCATCTACCCGACAATGTTCGGACCTGTTTTTCAGGCGGAACTATTCTGTGGAGCTGGACCACGGATTTCAGGGGGGGCCTGGTTCTAGGAATAGAACTTTCGGCATTCTATCCAGTTTGCCCATAATGTGATTAGGATGGGGATAATTGTATTAACATAATACTCTTAGTCCTAGCAAGCGGCTTCTGCTTACACTTGGGCCATACTAATCATGTTATGCCATCCCCTTTTGGGGTAAGGTAGGGATGCGGGCATTTGGGAGTCCTTTCTCACTTGTGCCTTTGGCGGAAGATTTAACTTCGTGAAGGGCCAATGATATATTTTCAAGATTTCATTTTTTTTTTTTTTTTTTTTTTTTTTTTTAAAAACTCAAAATTTATGAACATTGAAATAAATGATTTGAGTACCCCTGGGCCCCATGATGGAAAAACTACGGCACAGTTGATGACCATTGGCACGTCACTCCCAAATTTCCTAGGTACTGCCACAAGTAGTGAAAGTACTATAAAAGATACAAAGGAACACCCTGTTCCAAGTAAAGCAGCAGAGCCCGAAAACCAAATAGTGCATAAATAAAAAAGAAACAAACAAAATAAATTGGTAAACTCCAATATCGTAACAATGGAACCATATATGATGAACAATAATTCTGAATTAGAGACCAATAATCCTCCCAGCAATACAGAAAAATATAAAAATCATAATAGACAAGCAACATACATAAAACAAGGACCAAAAAGAAACAAAAATTACCGACTTAATCCCACATTGGTACATTTTGATTACTCTTTGGACCAGATAATTGGTCAAGATTTCTAGTCCTCAAAGCTGACAACAAAATCTCAGCAGCGATGCTAGAAAACAAATGACTTAACATATATCCAACACAAGGCATGGAATGCAGACACATCAAGGACAATGAATGGCTTATCCAAGTAACCAATAAAAAGCAGTCCACTGCCTTTTAAGTATAACAGAAATAAATAATATAAAGGTAATAATTACAAGCCACGAAACACTGAATTATGTACAGGGTACAGTCATCCTACCCCAATAGCGAGGCAGGAGCTTCCTTCAAAACAACTATTGCTAGACTCCCTAAAATTGAGATATAACAATAACCACGATTTAGAAAGATACTCTATTTCAAGTAGGAAAGATAAGAATAAAAATATCAACATTGCCAAAATGATATTGTTATGATACATAAAGTTTGTTCATACTTACCTGGCAGATATATATATAGCTGTATTTTTCTGAAGTCCGACAGAATTTTAAAAACTTCCGACACACGCAGTGGTGGCGGCCAGGTGGTTAGTACCCATTCCCGCCGCTGGGAGGCGGGTATCAGGAACCATTCCCATTTTCTATTCATAATTTTATTTCACTGTCCCCTGAGGGGAGGTGGGTGGGTACTTGATTATATATATCTGCCAGGTAAGTATGAACAAACTTTATTGTATCATAACAATATCATTTTGTTCATGAAAACTTACCTGTCAGATATATATATAGCTGAATCCCACCTTGGAGGTGGGAAGGGACAGAATAGAAGGATTTTAAGAACAAATGCATGCAGATGATTTACATCTTGGTTCCACCTGTTAGCATAGCTGGCTTCGATGGGTTACTGCCACGTAAGTCTGCTTGTGCTACTAGAGTTGCCAGCGATGGTAGAGACCTATATAGCTGGTGCACTCCAGATGATCTGTCAACAGGGGCGAGACCACGACGTGACTAGACCATATTGACCATACCATGAGGGACTAAGAAGTAAAATAAATATATATATATATATATATATATCACCACCTGACCAACCTAGCCAAAGTTAAGGTGTTTTAACTAAGGCTTAAGAGTTAAGAAGTCGCCGTTGTCGGCGACTCAACTAAATTAAGAGCTCTTCCTAACCATTTCTACAGGATAGGATGAGTGGTACTTCTGCCCCCAAGATTGTGTCTGCAGACACGTATGGCCCTAGCGAGCAGCAGATCTCATATGCCATCTTCACATCTCGCAGGGAGTGTGAAGTGAACACAGAGTTGCTTCGCTAAAACATGGTACTCAGGATGTTACTGAGTGCCATGCTCTGTTGAAATGCTTCCGAGGCCGCGCCCTCACCTCGTGAGCATTTAGATAAAAAGATTTCAAAATCTTTGTGCAAACACAATGAAGGAGCATTTTTGAAAGAACTCCTTAACACTAAAGCCAGGGTGTTCTTCGATATGGGCAAGTCTGGTCTTTTTCGGAACACTGCAGATTGCCCGAATGACTTCGACTTTCTTGATTTTTATGTAGATAAACTTGAGAGACCCGACAGGGCACAGGACTCTCTCTGGCTCCTGCCCACTAACTTGTGCCATCCTTGCTTCCAAGTTCCTGGCCCAAGGACAAAACGGGTTTCCATTCTTAGGCCACAACGGAAGGCTTAGAGAGCACACCGCCTTGTCTTCTCTAAAGCCAAAACTTGTTGACGATGGCTTAAAATTTCACTAACCCTCTTTGTCGTATCTAGGGTGGTTAGAAGAAGGCCTTCCTGATCACATGCAAAAAGTTAACAGGTAGGAGAGGTTCGAATGCTTTAAACATCAAGAACTTCAGACTACGTCTAAGTTCCATATTGAAAGCTTCGATCTGGACATGCACAGTCAGTCCGTTCTGTACTAGTCAGGTGACCGACCAGTTGACCAGTCAGACGAATCAAGGACAGCAAGGCTGTACCCTGAAGACCATAAGGCACTATTCTTCGCTGAAGAATGAGTGTCTGGACTGCCTGGGACGATTCAATCTAAGCAAACCTTGGGGGTGTATCAACACAACCCAACGTCTTCAGCGAATCAACTGACTCGAGCTTCTGGTGCCAGGAGAAAGGAGCGAGGAGCAAAAAGGCGATTCAGTCCCGAAGGAAGAATGCCTGACAGTCACCATGGTCTCATGTTACACGATCATCGGGGTGTATAAACGCAACTGACTTCGTCAACAAGAAACTGGGCAGGCTACTATATGTCGCCTGATCTCGCACGAGTGTCTGACTCCGAGAAAACAGGTGAGACAAAAAAGTAGATGGTCGAGTGTTTTCGAGATCCCACAGAACTCAAAAAATCGTGAAGGGCTTTGTGTTTGTTGACAGACGCAAATCTCTGAGCCCAAAGGCCGTCAACAACATATTTGCATATTCTTTAATAGTTGTGACTGCCAGCTTATCCCATTCTTCAGACGGAAAAGGAAGACGGTAATCTTATTCCTGTCAACCTATCGATAGTCTGAACGTAGTCAGACTCAGAGCGGAGAGGTATAGGTACCTTTCGAGTTAGAGTAGACCGACTCTCTCGGAAAAGGTCCTTGGAAAGTGAACTAGGAAATATGTGACCTCTGTGAATCCAGGATTCTGAAGGCAACATGGGGCGATCAGCGTCATTGTCGCTCCCTGTGACGTCATAAATCCTCTTATTACATTTCCTAAGCGATTGAAAAAGGGGAAAAAAGAGACTAAACATCCATCCCCGTTCAATATCATAGGATGGCGTTAATGGTACTGATCCCGGATCGAGAATAAGGGAGCAGAGAAGAAGCCGCCTCTTCGTCCTCAACATATCGAAGAGAAGAATGAAAGGGCGTCCCTAAAGTCTACACAACTCTCAACTTACTTCTAAAGAAAGATTCCACTCGGAAGTGAATAGTGCTGCCGTCGATAGAGACGATTCGTACGGACTTTTGCAATCCTGTAACGAACCTGTAGAGGATCGTTACATTTTACGCCTGTTGTTATAATAAGCTCTTTCTCGTAAACTCGAACAAGGACCGAGAGAAGATACTTCTTAAGATATGAGAGAGCTGTGGAATATCAGAGTTGATCTGGACCACTGGTCCCTAAAAACTCGTTTCGAGGACTGGAGGGACTACCGAATCGCTTTTACTTCTTTCAGATTAAGATCCAGGACATCTGAACCCTATCCAGATGTCTGGCACCTTCTTTTCTATCACCTCAGTGATAGACGCACTGAGAGATGTTCAGAATCATTGCTAGATCTTGAATAATATTTCAGTTTTCCCGGTAGGAAAAAACTGTGGTCTGAATTGCAGTCTATTCGGGGAAACAAACTTCTTCAGGAAGGAAATAAATGGTCCAGCAAGCTCATCCATTCCCTCCCCGAGTATGCTTACTTCCCTAAATAAGGCTGCGCTTTGCCTAAGCAGGAGAGCAAATAAAAGTGCAATGTTGCGGTAGACTCGTAGTTCCATACCGTGCGGTAACGAGCACCGAAAGGATTAAGAGATAACTCTGTTGAACATAGTAAGGCAAAACGAATGCAACGTTTATTCATTCACGTAAGAAATCCCCTCAATCTTAGGCTAAAGTCCGTGATTGTAGGACAGAGATACAGTTAGTCAGTCAATCCCGCAGGAGAGACGTAACGTCAGCACAGAGATACGGTTAGTCAGTCAATCCCGCAGGAGAGAGAGACGTAACCTACCGCGCATGACAGCGCACGATCTGTCACTGAATACTGGCTCGGTTGTATGGAGGACAGACAGCGTGACAGCAGCAGCAAGCAGCTTACGAACGTCGTCTCTTAACTTATGTCTGGGTTGCCAGCTACCCTATTCTACGAAGAAATAGGTCCGTTATTTTTTTGAGCAGGAAAGACTCTCAAGCTGGTATATTAAGTGAAACAGAAAACGCTAAATATATAGATGCGTTTGTGTCGTCAGAACACTACCATACAACGGTAAAAGATAAATCGGAAACTCCTGTTAGGCTGCAGAGTAACGATTAAATGTCTTAAATAGACAACAGACCTCTCGGTTGCCATCCGAAGAGGTAACTACAGCAGCGTATATGACTTGAACCAACCAGAAGTAAAATAACGCAAGGCAAAAAATGAAATTATATCACAATAAAGTTGTTCCTACTTACCTGGCAGACATATATATAAAGCTGAATTCGGAAAACAGCTACATACATATCTGACAGGCAAGTTTCATGAACAAAAACTTAAGAGAATCGAAGCAGTCGAAGCAGTCAGCTCAAGCTTCTTATGTATTGGACATAAGCGTTCATTGACGTAGTCTACAAGTCTATTTCTTGTACGAGTCTGCGAATGACGAATGAGAGCTCTTCCGAATCTTGTCGATAAGAGCTTATTCGCTTACGCAATATCAAGTTAATGAGATGTTTGTCATGAGAACTAACCCATTTTACGGGACAAAGAGATATTTTGTCAAAGAGGGGATACCCACTTACTTGACAAAACGAAAGTATATTGTCAATGGGGGAAAGTCACTGATTGACAAAACGTAATCCAGGGAGTCGAGCATTTAATTTTTTCCGATTCCCGTCTCAAACGAGGAAGGGGGGCAAGAATCCTGTTAAGAGACTGGGCTTACGGCAAGTAGGACGACGATGTTCAATTCGGCAGCGTAGTCCCGACTAGAAACTAACAAAATCTATCATCTGAAAAACCCTTTCAGATGGGCTAAAAAGCTTGGAAATTATCCTGGGAAGAGGAAGAAACTCTCCAACCAGCTTCCTCTCCCGTATCACAACTAATGCCTGCTAAAGCTTAAAATTATTGGCAGTATGGCAAAGGAAGTCCTGTCTTGCGCTTTCCTGAAGAGCGTCCTTTTGATGAGTGCCTTGCAAGAATCCTACTGAACGTTGCCGAGAGTCCTGACGTGCAGGGACATCGAGCCTTACATAACCCGTAACTGCCTTAGCGCAAAGTCTTGACTGCGGTAGTGGCAACTTAAATTTATTGGCAGAATGGCAAAGGTTGCGGTAGAGCAAACGAGATCTTCTTAACTCCATCCACCTATGCGAAAAGCAATATTAATTG
>NC_061092.1:57639068-57641568 GCF_015104395.2 Macrobrachium nipponense
ATGCCACCTAGGGTTTGTGACGCTAGGCAACCTCACCAATCAATCAATAAACATAAAGTAAATTTTATTCAAGGGAGTCCCACCATATAATAAATACACTTCCAATGATGGTGGGCCATGGGTTTGTCTTTGCATGGGTAACGGAAACTTCATTTATCTTGTCTTTCTCTTTTCTCAGGTAAAATCACTTTATGTCTCTATCACAATTTTTGAGATACTTTAATATTTACGTTAAAATGCAAACTCAAAAGTCTTTATCTATCTTTTGAATATCAATACAGTTACTTATATAATTAGGGAATTATTACGATGTTTGCGAATTTCTTATGAATAATATATAGTATGACTGATGGGCAAACCTCTTCATTCTGATTTCATTTGCCATCAAATGGAGCTAATTCCAATTGTGTCAAAATCTCTCTCTGTCGTTGAAGAAAATCACGACTCTAATAAGGCTGATTAAAACTTGCTACACAGACTAAGATTGAGCTGAAAAGAAGATGAAAGATCAGGAGTTTGGACTCCAGAATAGTCAGGGGACATCAGAAACTTCTCCGTCTCAGAACCCCAAACCAGGAGGTCTTTCCTTATTTGGCGATTCCTAAGAGGAGTTTTTGACCCACCACAAGCTGTCTCTCTCTCATTACTTATGAGACGAAAAAGACACTAGGGACACCAAATGTTACAGTCATAAATCAGCTCCATAACAAATGAAGGCCAAAGGATCATTACTTCAGAAAATCCAGGAGTCGGAGTGAGCATCTTCCTTTGGATGACTAAGGAATATCTGCTTCGTGTTTTGAAAGACTGTACCATTTTATATAATGTTTATGACAATTTCAGGAACTCTGTAACTGTTCATGTGATTTTTGTTTAATATACAACCTTTCTTTCACACCAGATATTATAATTAAATGTAAGAGCTTTTTAGAGGATTTTTACGAACCAAATATATCCAATATCGATAATCATATTCTTCAAAGGATTCGTGAAGCCTCAATGACGTCATCATGTCGCCAGAGAGACTGAAATGACTCCGGAACTTCGGGAGAAATTTCTTTCTCATTCATCCCATTTTCCTTTAAGACAGTTTGTTGAAGTGTTCATTAGATATCCATTTAAAATCAACTAGTGGTGAGTTAAAGGAATGTTTGATTTTATTTGAAGCATAAATAATACATCTTTCTCATAAAAGTAGGGAAAATAAATTCGCACAAATATCTCTGATACGAGTTGTTGAAAACTATTACCCAAATCTGTACTCGCGAAAAAGACGAATTTTTCAAGAATATTTTTTTAATGATGTTAATTTTAATTGTGATGTTAACTATATTATACAATATTATTATGAAAGCCAAAACCGTAGGCATCTGGGAGCAAAGGCCTCTGATGCCGCCTAGGGTCTGTGATTCTAGGCAACCTCACCAATCAATCAATAAACATAAAGTAAACCTCATTCGATGGATTCCCACCCTGTAAGGTCTACCCTTCCTATGGGTTGTCTTTGGGGGTGTTACGGAAACTAAACCCTCTCGTCTTTCTCTTTTCTCTGGAAAAATCACTTATGTTCCTAACACAATGTATGGGATATTACTCTAATATTTACTATAAAATACAAAACCCAAAGTCTTTATCTATCTTTTGAATATCACTACAATTACTTCTATAATTATCATGTATTGTGAATTTCTTAGGAATAATAATATGATTTACGGACATCCTCTTCCTTCTCACTTCACTTCCCATCAAACGGAGCTAATTCAAATTGTCAAAAATCTCTCTCTGTCATGGAGAAAATCACTATCTCTAAAGAGAGTCGACGCAGAAGATCAATGACACACGAGAAAGACCCCAAGAAAGAAAAGATTTTTCCTTTTCTAATTACTCCAGTAACGCCATAGTTTTTTTCTCGAGGCCTTCGTGGCTGCAGTTCTTGTTTAATGTTGCTTCGTTTACCACTTCTGGTTCTTCCTCTTGACTGTATGAACGATTAGTGAATGGGTTACACAAGAGGAAGAAATAGAAAAAAAAAAAATTTTTCTTCAAGAATTCCTATAAGAACAAGTTTTTTTTTTTCCAAAAATGTTATGCTTCTGGCGATGGACATCGACTTCATACCCACCTCCGGACTCCATCCGCACACCCCTCCAAGACAGTATACACGCCACACATCAATACCTCTGTATGTGATAAGAAGAAACATAAGAGAGTCAGCCATATCGATTCGCCTCCTTTGCCGGAATGATGGTATTTATAGATGTCGTTCCTATTTTGTGCTATCAGGTGCTATTGAAAACAGTGAAACCCACTCCAGAAATTTACGCAATAAATTAAAAAGGCTAATTAGGAACAGTGTATGGAATAATCTTGGCTTACCCAATAATGTGCTGAATCTCTCTAACCATCCCCTCACAGCAGAAGAACAGACTGTCTTTAATCTTGGCATTTCATTCGCTGTAAAACCAGGTCCCGAGATGTACCTTAATTTCTTAGTTGCTTT
>NC_061092.1:57649068-57669068 GCF_015104395.2 Macrobrachium nipponense
TAAGCAAGAAATGAAAAAGTGGAAAGGATATGGCAAATACAAAAACTTCTACGGTACAATACAAATGGTCAGAAATAATGAAGAATTAAACAAAGATTGGGATGACATTTTTCATAATTAATGATATAAAGGTAAATACGGAGATGATATTATATATTAGAGAAAATAGTGGATAAATATATACCGAAGAAGAAAAGTAAGCATCAGTCATGCATACCAAGAGACAGAATGATCTTGTTCCAGAAAAATCAGGGAAAGTGGAAAAAAAGTCTTGCAAAAGAAAAAAATGCATGGAAAGTGATCGAACAAAAAGTAAGATAAGAAAATGCAGAACAAAAGATTATACAATCAAAAGAAAATGAGAAACGGGACTTGGAAGAAAAAACCTATTAAATATCAAGCAAAAACCCCAAAACTATTATACTTGTATGCGAAAAAGATGATAATAAAGAGGAATAGAAATAGGCCCTCTAAGAATTTGAAGGGCGATTAACGAATGAAAAAAAGGAAAATATGCAGCATATTGGCAGAACGATATAAGAGAGAATCCACCCCTAGAATTGATAATGAAGATAATGATATAGAAGTAAGTGATGAAAATAGTGTAATATTTAGCAGACATAGATATTAATGAATATGATATAGTGCAGGCAATTAATGAAATTAAAAATGGAGCTGCAGCAGGGCCTGATGGTGTCCCCTGCTATTTTGTTAAAGAAAGTAGTTCATTCTATCGCAAAGCCACTTGCAATATTATTAAGACAAAGTGTAGATACAGGCAAGATTTATGATGAGCACAAATTAGCATATATCACCCCTACTTTCAAAAGTGGATCAAGACTTGAGGCAAGTATTATAGGCCTGTGAGTCTAACATCACATATTATGAAAGTGCACGAAAGGGTAATGAATAAAAAAAAAATTTATGAAACATTTAATAAAAAATAATTTGTTTAATATAGGACAACATGGTTTTGTACCCGGAAAAGTACAAACAAAACCCAACTGTAGTCCACCGTGAGAACATATACAAAAATATGAAAAGCGGAAATGAAAACAGATGTGGTTTATCTAGACTTTTGCAAAAGCTTTTGACAAGGTAGATCTAATATATTATCGAAGAAAATTAGAAAACATAATATATGGATAAAGTAGGATGATGGTTAAAGAAATTTTTAACACAACAGAAAACAAATAGTTATTGCAAACGATGAAAAATCGGATGAAGCTAAGGTAATATCTGGTGTGCCACAAGGTACGGTGTTAGCTGCATTAATGTTTGTTATTATGATTGCAGACATAGACAGTAATGTTAAGGACTCGGTAGTGATAGTTTTCGCCAATGACACAAGAATAAGTAGAGAAATTACTTGTGATGAAGATAGGAACGCGCTACAAAGAAACCTTAATAAAGTATATGATTGGCAGAGGTAAATAGGATGGTATTTAACTCTGATGATTTGAATCAATATATTATGGAGACAGAGAAGGAAAGCTATAATAATGAAACAATCACAACCAAGAAAGCAGTTAAAGACCTTGGCAAAATGTAAAGCATAAATGGGAATGTTGTTACGCACTTCAAAACAAGAAAAGCTGAACACATGATTATGCTTTATAAAACATATGTTTGTAGTCCATTTGAATATTGCAATATTATATGGTAACCACACTATCAAAAGGATATTGCACAAATAGAAAGTGTACAAAGGTCCTTTACAGCTAGAATAAAAGAAGTTAAGGATCTTGACTACTGGGAAAGACTACAATCCTTAAATATATAGTCTAGAAAAGGAGAAGAGAACGCTACATGATAATTCAGGCATGGAAACAGATAGAAGGAATAGCCGAAAACATCATGGAGCTCTAAAAACTATCAGGAAAAGAGGCAAGCAGAGGTTGAGATTAATAGTGCCCAAAACTATACCAGGAAAAATAAGGAAAGCACACAAGACATTAATCCACTACGCACCAGCAGCGTCTATTCAATGCGTGCCAGCTTATCTGAGGAATATATCAGGAGTGAGCGGTTAGATGTGTTTAAGAATAAGCTCGACAAATATCTAAGCTGCATCCCAAGACCATCCAAGATTGGAAGATGCAAAATATACCGGAAGATGTACTAACAACTCTCTGTAGACATAGAGGTGCCTCACGCTGAGGGACCTGGGCAACCTGAACAAGATGTAAGGTCTGTAAGGTAAAGTATACCATTCATTTCTCGCCCAGACATTCGCTGGTGTTTTTAACTATTTATTATCTTTATTATCTTATGTCAACATGAAATTTGCTGCATACTCCAGAGTTGGTCTTCTGAAAGATATTATTATTCTTTTCACCATTTCTTCCATCCACTGTGAAAACGACCTTTATGTTTGCTAGAACTGCATATGCACTTCTCACTTATTATTTCTGCGATCTTTAGATAATAGTTTTTTTATTTTTTTTTTTGTTAGGACTCGTGTATGTGTCACCTACTAGCATCCTTACCATGTATTCTGTGATGCTTTCCATATTCCTGGGTATAAGGATGACTGAGATATATATTGATGGATACTTTTTATTATCACCATTTTTTCATCAACTGTGAAAACTAACTTTATATTTGCTAGAACTGCCTATGCACTTGAAAATAGGTTTATTTTTCTTACAATATATTTTTTTGTTTAGTATTCTTACACTTATTAACCCTCCACTTGTTCTTTTACTATAAGTTCTGCAGCAAGTAAGACTATTGATCTCGCAGCTTCATATTACCATTAGTATTATTTAGCAATAGAGGTTAATGTAAGATATTTTCACAGTATAGACATTATAAACCACCCCCTTCATGCTCATACTTGATGTACATAAAAGTTCATTTATGCACATTGTACTGCAGTGTAGATGATGGAAAGTGATGAGCAGGTTGTAACAACAGGAAAAGCATGTATGGACTAGGAAGTTATAACAGTTTGGCAACAAAAAAACAGCAAACTACTTGAAGCTCCAAGTTGTGCAAGGTTGCCACCCTTTAGAAGTGAATATATCTGAGAGCAAAAATGAAGGAATACAAACTAAGTACTCAAATTAAGGTCAATGCATCATGAAGTGAAGAGATTTTTTCTGAAGCAATCCATCTAAGAAAGGAAGGTTGAGCCTGTACAATTTTTGACATATGCAACTAAAATAACGCTACAGAAGTGTATGCAAGGGTAAAAATTGAGAAAAATCATAAAAATTCCTTTTCATATATGACTTTAATAATTTCACCAACATTCCTTTACCCAATTCATCAATGCCTCACACATTTATTTTCCACAATGGCACTGCCTTTAGTGCATTTGATAGGTATGATGTCTCAAAAAATGGAATGATACAAAGAGGTGGTTTTTCAAAACATTGATCATAAAAATTAAGATTGCTTCCTCTTACATGAACCATTATTTTTCTTTAAGCAATTCTTTGGCAGATATAGCATACAATACAGTGGGGCTTGTGGTTTTTGTCGTCATACTGTGCTGCAAAATGCCTTTCTTAACCTACAATTCATAGGATTTGAATATCTACCCCTTTGAGTTTTGCTCCCTTTACAGCCTAACCCAGTGTCAATAATTTTTCCCCGATTCTTTTATCAAGCTTATTAGTGGGATTCTGAATATTGTAACATATGTTTGAGTCTACAAATGCAGCATTAACTATTAGGTGACAAATGGGTTTGGTACCATCTCTTCCTCTTTCTTTGTAAGGATATGTTGAGCAAAGTTGAAACTTATCATCTAACCACCCATACCCCACCCCCCCCCCTATACATATTATATTCTACATGAACACAGGGCGGGTCCATTTGTCCTTCTTTGACTGAATTTTCACGTTATATGTCCTCATAAAAGAAAAGTTAAACAAAATTTCTAAGGTTAGGCTACACCTAGAGTTAAAGGTATTTTTGCCATTAGTAAATTTAATATTGTGGTTTATACTAAATGAGATGTTTTCTCTATTGAAAAATAAAAATTTATTTAGAAATTCCTTCTCGTATACAGTAAAAGAAAAATAGAAGTTAGGCCACACGTCAGCTGACGATGTAAAAAAAACTTCGGGTTTAGGAAACGAAGCTCCTTTTCTATTATTAAATGTGCAAGTCATTTGACTATTACTCATATTAATCAGGTCAATAATATCTGGAAACACCATTAACTGTCACATTTTGAGCTTCAATTACGATAAAATGTGTTTATATTCGTGTAATGGTCATAGCACACATTCACATCGTAATGTAAAAACTTTCACCAATGAATTTTGGCTAGCAGCATATAACAATAAATTTATGAATAAAATTGATTTATATAGCAAATTATGCATATTGCTATAGTAAAATATGGATATATATCACGATTTCATGTTTAAACAGCATAAAGATAATAAAAAAACGTTAACAAAATAAGGTAAGGATGGAGGAGAACGAAGTGGGCAGTATGGCGGAGGGAGAAATGTGTTGTCTGCTAGGAGACTGAGATATCTCCGCCCACAGTGGCTGTAAGGGCGGAGTCTGGCCAAAGCTCAGTGCACTTCGGGAATATGCGCCCCAGACAACACCACTATTGCACCCATCAATAAGGAAGATAGTTCATTTCAAATTGAGTGCCTGTTACAAAAAAAACCATCATGGACCAAAATAGTTAAAAAAAATAAAAATTTGGTTTGAGGGGGAAAGGGGTTAAAGAGGGGGTGGGGCTGGGTATTTATAATCCGGGGAATCAAATTTTGCACTATGGGGGTTATCAATATATTATTCATTATATGGGCAAAAATAATATTGTACATGGCAGTGTCTAGATTCTGGAGGGTTACTTATGTGTAAAGCAGCAAATCCTGCAAAGAGCGAGAATACAACGCAAACAAAACATAAAGCACAAACTAGTTTGGGAAAATATGAAGTTCCTATACAAGAAAACTAACAAACCGGCCAGACTGACTGGAAAAATGCCTTCATAACATTTGCAAACAATGTACTGACAGACATTACGGAAGTGGACTTAAAGACAGCCATTCCAGACGACTCATATACGCGACAATACAAAAGAGGACACACAGAAACAATGTACACCTGTAAGAAGCCGCAGGCAGAGAAAGGCTGAGGTGACGAGGTCAGGCCTACACGGCGGAAGGAAGATAATCAAAGGATTGAAGAAAGCCAGCAGACGAAATTAGAACAACAAGGGCTTTTATTCCGTCCCCCATGCATTTAGATAATACTGGACCACTTGTCCTGTCCTTCTACGGATACCAGACGATGAGGACTGTTAGTCCTAGAAAGGTTACAAGTTTTCCTGAATAAATATCCCGGCTAGATACCTTGCAGTTTAAATGAGACATTCATATTAACTTATATTCATGCACATAACATTTGTGTAAGTAATAAAGTTAATACATGCATACATACACACACACAACACACACACCACACACACATATATATATATATATATATATATATATATATATAGCTATATATCTATATTTCTATATATATATATATATATTATATATATATATATATATATATATATATAATATATATATATATATATATATATATATATATATATATATATATTATATTATATATGATATATATATAGAGAGAGAGAGAGAGAGAGAGAGAGAGAGAGAGAGAGAGAGAGAGAGAGAGAAGAGAGAGAGAGAAATATATATATATATATATATCTATATCATCTATATATATATATATATATATATTATATATATCAGCAATAGAAGAGTTCTGAGGAAATCGGACGTGAATAATAAATATTTAACCAGAGATTGAATGAAGGGCATCTAAATTGGTCGCGACTAGTTTCGGAGATTTGCATTAGTCCATCATCGGGCAATCTATAATGGAATATAAGTTACAATTTATAATTAATGAAATAATAATGGAATATAAATTACATTAAAATCATTAAGGCGAATAAAGCAAAATAAACAATTACAAGATACAATAACCTAAATCTTAAAACATAGAGAAAAATACTTAATGATTGTTGTTAAAGAGAACAGAGAAAAGTCTAAAAACACAGCAGTTCAACAGACTTTTCATTATTGCAAAGGGAGGGTTTATCTCTTAGGGTATATAGAGACTTAACCACTCCGAGCTCCATTTCGTTGGTTCTGCAAGTAAGGACTGAAATAGAATCTAAATTTATAGGATGGTCATGTTCTTCAGAGTGTTGACGAATACCACTAAATGGTGGTTTGCTTAATTAATGGCCTATTCTTCCTAACAGATCTTCCAAGATGTTCGAAGATGCGAACTCTGAACTGCCGCATAGATCTTTCAGTTTACACTGCATTATAGCAACGACATTTGTACTTGTTCACATTAAATGACTGCAGTTCAGTTGGTATCACATCCTAGAACCTGAAGAATTTTTGCAATGCAGATTTTGGCTTAAATATCATTCGAATGTCTATTTGCGGTAGAATTCATGCAAAAGTTTGGTTAACCTTTTCTTAACATTATAGGACCTATTTCCAAGAAATGCGATGGGTTAATACATAATATATCTATTGGTACTGAAAGTTGTAGGTTTTGGAAGTAATAATTTCTGAAACTCCTTTCCTATATACGTATTCGAAAATTTTTGCTAAAGACATTGAAAAAGAAACACTGCTTGAAGAAATTAAACGCTAAGTCCATATCAACATAATCTGAACATATATTAAAACCTCTCGATGTTAAGGTCTTCATCAAAATTTCTCTTTGAACGGAATAGGAAGTTAAGTATATCTTAGTTTTACCGACCACTGAGCTGAATAACAGCTCACCTAAGGATGCAAGGAAGGATTAGTTATTTTTACCGGGTTGGCCAAGCCGAGAATCGAACTTCGGACCACCGGATTGGAAACCGAGCGCGAAAACCACTCGTCTAACGAGGACATTTTGGCGGGCAAACCCGTGAAAGTCGGTTTCCTATAAACGGCTGTGATAAAATCGTTTTCCCTGTGACTGATCAGTATATCCTTACTTGCAGAACGAACGAAAATGGAGCCCCAAAACTCACAAAGATAACATGGAGCTTTATGGAGAGAGAGAGAGAGAGAGAGAGAGAGAGGAAGCGAGAGAGAGAGAGGAGAGAGAGAGAGAGAGAGAGAGAGAGAGCAAAAAATAACGGTATAACCCGATGTCCTGTACGCCATTTAGTTTTACAGCCTACTATGGGAAACCGAATTTTTGCATCGTAATAATAATAATAATAATAATAATAATAATAATAATAATAATAATAATAATAATAATCAATAATAATAATAATAGTAGTAGCAGAACTGATGGGGATTCGAACACCAACACCACCAGCACAACCAACCCAACAGAAACCAAAACAGCAACCTCCTTGGAAAAGGCGCCTGGAAAAGCAAATCATGGTGATGAGATCTGACTTGAGTAAACTGAAAGAGATGGCAGAAAAAGGCTAAGAAGCAAGAAAACAAGGGAGGAACTCACAAGAAAATACAAAGTACAAGAGAGGGGACTAAACAACACAATAAAAGATATAAAACAGAGCTTAAGGCCAAAGCACATAAGATCCAACGGTACATGAATAGGAATAAGGGATACCAACAGAACAAACTATTCGGAACCAACCAGAAAAGACTATACAGCCAACTAGGAGGGGAAGACAACACCCAGAAAATTCCTGAAGCCGAACCAAGTAAGAGACTCTGGGAAAAAACTATGGAGCAATCCGGTATCACACAACAAACAGGCAACATGGCTCCAGGAAGTCAAGGAAGAAGAAACAGGGAGAATAAAACAAAGATTCACAGAGATCACGACAGACACAGTCAGACACCAACTAAAGAAAATGCCAAACTGGAAAGCCCAGGTCCCGATGAAGTCCATGGATACTGGCTCAAAAACTTCAAGGCCCCCCTACACCCACGAATAGCAGAACAACTCCAGCATTGTATCAAATCACCATGCACCCAAATGGATGACCACAGGAAGAACATCCTTAGTACAAAAAGACAAGAGTAAGGGAAATATAGCCAGTAACTACAGGCCTATCACATGCCCTACCAATAATGTGGAAGTTACTAACAGGTATCATCAGTGAAAGGCTATACAACTACCTAGAGGAGACAAACACCATCCCCCACCAACAGAAAGGCTGCAGAAGGAAGTGTAGGGGCACAAAAGACCAGCTCCTGATAGACAAAATGGTAATGAAGAACAGTAGGAGAAGGAAAACCAACCTAAGCATGCATGGATAGACTATAAGAAAGCCTTCGACATGATACCACACATATGGATAATAGAATGCCTGAAAATATATGGGGCAGAGGAAAAACACCATCAGCTTCCTCAAAAATACAATGCACAACTGGAATACAATACTTACAAGCTCTGGAATAAGACTAGCAAGAGGTTAATATCAGGAGAGGGATCTTCCAGGGCGACTCACTGTCCCCACTACTCTTGTAGTAGCCCATGATTCCCATGACAATAGTACTACAGAAGATGGATGCCGGGTACCAACTCAAGAAAAGAGGCAACAGAATCAATTGGGTCCACTCACGAATATTGCAACTGGCATTTTTCCACCTGAAGAGGTATCCACTAACGCCTTCTTCTGGCAACGAAATTAGATGAAAGCCCTGAAACAGTTTATTGAAGAGAGACTAACACTGAGTACTACTGGATTCTTTGAATCACTGCCAAAGCTCAATATCAGAACATTTGCTTCTCTGAACATGAGGTAAAAAAAGATTCTAGTAGTGAGAAGAGAGTACCTATCGATGCAGACATGGAACTATATTAGTTGTCTAGTTGTAGCAGCGCAAAGCAGAGAGGTTGTTCGCAAACAGGTATTCACACATGAGCATATTTTGACGGCAGCCTAAATAAAACTTTTAAAATCGCGCTATTGCCGGAGTTCGAAAAAGAAGCAATTTCAGTTTCTCATTTGCCAGCCTCCATGTCCACAGCTTGAATCACTGATGGTATGACTGCCCTTCAGATGATCAGGCAAGGAGGTAAACCATGTTTTGGGGAACTTACAGGATTGCTCTTTAGAATAGTATGCCGGCCTCCACAGACATATGAGAGTTGCAACAGAGTTTATGTTGTCTTTGATTAATATTACATCGAAGATTCAATAAAAGCTTTTGAGCATGCACATGGACAGTCCATGCAAGGCAATTAAATCAAAATCGAATGTCTAGCACACCTTTTAGAATGCAGAGGAGTAAGTTCATTGGAAATTGTGGAATTCTTGTCAGAATCATGGTGTCAAATGGGTGTAACATTCTTTGGCCCTAATAAAAAAGTTTCCATTACAGGTGGTTTCAAGTTTCGTTATTTGCAAGGTTACTAACTGGGTGTGATTCAACCAGCAGTCTGATAAGAGTTAGCAAAAGTAAAACCATGGAAACTTTTCAGGAAGGATCCACAAAATTTCAGGAACCTCGCTAACTTGGTACTATGATAGAGATACCTCAAATACAGCTAAAATCAGTGGAGGTTCTGCTAACTTCCCTATGATCCTACTTCTAATGTTGGTTATGTGGATGGTGTGAGATATAAGCTCTTCTGTCCTAAGGCCCGCAACAAATCCCTTCCTCCAACTTCCGATTGCCTTTTTCAATACACCAAACGTGCAAATTATCAAAGCCTAATCAGGAAGCATATTATAGAAGCCCAACATGATATTCCTTCCCCGATTGGAAATGGCTGGCATCATGACAAAGATAGGTGGCTCACTCCAACACTCATGAAACAATCATCTGCTCCCGAAGCAATCCAGGAACTTATATCATGTGGATGCTAAAAAAACAATATGTCAGTTTAACTGTAATTGTTCCAGGCAAAGCATGGTATGTACAGAGGCCTGTGCGTGTACAGCAGTTGAGGACTGCCTATAATATGAAAAGATTATACTGTTAGCAAAGCTTCACCTATGGTTATTCGATGAGTAATAATCTGTACGTGTTATTATATTAAAACTAAAATTTTTATAATGTATAAGTTCTGTTATTAATGAATGATAATGCATGCATTTGTCAGTACATACCAACCATTGCAAACCTTTAAATTCTGATCACCTGATGAGGTCTACAAGTGAATAGGGCACTTGCTAAAAGTAAAAATAAAATAAATAGGGGTAAATATAAAATAATAATTCATAAGAGTATAATTTGATATCTGTATGTACGAATCAGTCATTTGAATACGTAGTAACGTGATCATCAATTAGATAAAAGAAGCGCGTTTCCAGGCATTCATCTCCCCATATGTAACTACATGGGTAATCACTACAGTAAAATCCTAATGATATTTTTCTTTCAATAAGACAAGCAATTTTTAAGGTTAAGTTATCTATATATTATTTAATAAAAGATATCCATCCTAATTCATATGCTTAGTTTTAATATTAGCAGTCTGAACAACAAAGATGCATTTTATCATTTTCCACATGCATAAAACCTTGCTTTTTGAAGAGGTACAAAAGTTTGACTTTGTGATGCCTTGCTGACCACATTAAATAAGTCCCCAAGGGACACATATACCAGAACAGCTTACATGTTGCCTTGTGTAGGCGGGGAGTCTAACGACCCGCCCTCCAAGATGCCAGCCTGGGCTCCAGATATAACATATATATATATATATATTTTATAATATATATCATATATATATATATATATTATATATATTATATAACATATAATATCATAGATTAATATAATTAATATATAGTATATATATACTATATATCTATATATTATAGATATATATATGTGTGTGTGTGTGTGTATAATGCCTGTATATGATGAATATTGCAAATGAACTGTCTTACATCTTATTTTTTATTGTCTATTATTATAACTCCAACGATTTATGATTATGCTGTGTCTTAGAATATTTGGAATTGGCGATAAATCTTCGTTGTGCTCAGAAATTCGTGAAGCGAAATAAGATTCTTATGGATAACGGAAGGATGAAGCTAATGACAGATAAGCAGCAACGTTTGAAAAGCTGTTTAACGATTCTTCACGTTATATTGAGACCCATGAATTTGTTTAAGGTCAACTTCTCTCTCTCTCTCTCTCTCTCTCTCTCTCTCTCTCTCTCTCTCTCTCTCTCTTATAAGTATGGTTTAGTCAAGGCACATAAAATCAATAACCCTATCAGACCAATCATTAGTTTCAGTGGGCTCAGTTACGTATAATTTATCTAAATGGCTTGTAAAAATTCTTACTCCTTTGGTAGGAAACATTTTCTAACACGAATGTTAAAAACAATGTTGATTTTATAAACAAATTGAATAGTTTAAATTTGAATTATGATTTTAGTATGGTTAGTTTTGATGTTGTCTCTTTATTTACAAAAGTGCCTGTAGAATGACTTACTCGAATATTTGGAAGAGGAATTAGAGCGTCATGATATTCCCTTAAGTGTAGCAAATCTCATTAGCCTCATAAGGTTATGTATCAAAGATAGTAAATTTTGTTTCAATGGAGAATTTTTTGTACAAAAGTTTGGCATTGCTATGGGTAATCCCTTATCTCCTGTCCTTAGCAATATTTACATGGAATTTTTTGAGACAAAACTCTACCAAGAATTTTGCCCCAAAAAGTTATTTGGTTTAGATATGTGGATGATATCTTCTGTATTTGGCCAGTTCACGAGAACCCCCAGGAATTCCTTAATAATCTCAATAATAGTCCCTTCTATAAAATTTACTGTAGAGGAAGAAAAAAAATTGTAATTTGAATTTTCTTGATGTAACTGTCCATAGAAATGATAGAAATTTCACCTTTTCAGTCTTTCGAAAATCAACTAATATTGCCTCTTTTGTTCATTACTACTCCAATCACCATCAAAATGTTAAATTCTCTGTTTTTTCTGGGATGTTCCTAGGGCTTTTATTTATATATATATTAAATATATATATATATATATATATATATATATATATATACTATATATATATATATAGCATCATGGTATTTGAATATTTAGATTTTAATGATTACTTCTCCTGGCGGCTTCTGAGTCGAGCAAGCGCCACTAAGGCCTCATGAATATACACGTTGGCGATGTTAAACGTTGGACGGATTCTGAAGATACATACAATGACAAATATTTTAGTGACACAACTATGCAGAAAGAAGATAAATTTATATATTACATCATTATCTTGTAATGATATGCTATATTTTGCATGATTGTTAATGATTAAATTCGAAACAGATACAATACTGACGAATACTGCATTCTATGTAGTTGCAATGGTGGTCTAGGCTTATTCACCAGGTTAGTGCGAGGAGACTATATTGTCTAATTTTATAGTTTTCAAGGTCGCTGAGATAAATAGTGACACTCCAACTGTTTGTTTAAGTCTAATTTCACCCCTGATAGGAAGAGTGAAAGGCGATGTCATCTAAAAAATAAAAAACCAAAAACTACCAATATTAGTGTCTAAATCCATAGCTTTTGAGGTCGCTGAGATGAATAATGGACACTACCGATGTCCTTTAAGGAAGGGGTGGAAAATAAAATGTCCATAATGATGCATATTAGTGTTTAATCCATAGTTTTTAAGATCACTGAGATGAACAGAGACACTCCCGGTATCTTTCAAGCCAAGTTCAGCCCCAATAGGAATGGCAAAATTGGCTTCCCTTTTCTCATCCCAAGGTGCTTTAACCCTTTCTCTCATAAAATTCTATTCTCACCTCTAAAATGTAAATCAAAAGACCTAATTTGCAAAAATAAAGTTTATTATGCAAGTCTAACAAAAAGTCATTTGAAATGAAATTGTACATGATAGATAGTAAACCCCTTTAAGATATACCTCCAAAGCAAAACTGAACGATTGTAAGACAAAAAAATAATGTTTGGAGGTTTAATTCTTGTCTCCCATCAAGCTCCAAGACCTCCACTTTTTTTTTTTTTATTTTCAATTCCATTTCCACACAACTTTCCAAGTCTCTTGTGTCACCAGTTCCATTTTATGTGGCTATATACCTAGGCTGACTATGGTTTCCACGCCCTTCAGGGCATCCGCATTGACGAAACCAGCGTCAATTTAAAAACAAATTCATTCAATACATTTCACATAGATTGAAAAGAAATAAAGATAAACAACAGGGGTCAAAAACCCTAGAAATTAAAACACGTCGAAAAAAAGTTAGTAATTTCTATGCTCACTTACCTTATCAGCAAGGAGGGAGTCCATATACGTTTTCTTTCTTAGCACCCGTCGTTTCAGCTTGGTTCTTCACAAACCAAGATCCCGATTAAAATCGGGTAAAATGTTCTTGAAGCATCGGTCCAAAACAGTGACTAAAAGATCCACCCGAACACGGGTTGCTGACCCCCGCTGAATGTGGAAGGTGATTGAACGACAAGTGCAGATTTATCAGACGCCCAGGTCACATATCTTCCAACTGCGAAAATGCTGGATATTGCAAAAGTCCGTATGTCACAGGCACTTACACAAATACCCTTGTACCAATTAAACACATGCACACACACATACAACACACACACACACGAACACATTATATAGATAGATAGATATAGATAGATAGATAGATAGATGTAAGCGTATGTATTGCAGGCCTGGCCCATGAAGTATATGTCTGTGCGTCCTGTTGCTCAAAGTCTCATATACGTCGGTACCGTACCATATAATGTCCTTTTAGAACCAGTTCCTACCTGTTTTTCAATTCGTCTTCTCCAACATTTATTTCATTATCTTATATGTCCATTATAATGTAACCTCTTACCTCCAATGACAAATTGTATTTTTTATCATAATTTGCTCCTCTCTGGAATATTTCCTCCAAAACTGGGGTGTTCATCCGACCTGTCCTAGATAAGAATGTCTAAGGGTGGGAGCATGTGTGTGTGTGTGTATGTTTGTTTGAGATGGAGAGATTTCTAACTGCCACTTTCAGATCATTTAAAGGGATGCAACGACACGAAGAGAATTTTGTGCGCTATTTTGCTGGAGACCGTCTTTACGAACGAAAAAATTCGGTTAAGCTCGTAAAGAGCTCGACTTAAGAATGCCGCAGCTGTTTCATTCACGGCTTTTGTTCCTAAGAAAAGAGAAAAGAGCAAAGGGGAAAAGAGAGATGCCATTCGGTGGAACTTATTTTTTGGGTTTTTTATCTAGTTTGTTCTTTATGTTGTTTAAAAGGCAGTTTTACATCTTTTATACTCGATTTCTTAGATAAATCATCTTTTAGCTTTTAAAAAATGTATTTTTTTCTCTGTATTACTGAAGCCTTTTTTTTTTTTTTTTTTTTTTTTTATGACTGTTCATTCATTCTACATTCTGCTTTAAAATGAGACATGTCTGTGTTTCAGTCTCCCGTGAGACTTGATTTCTTTCTTTTCATAATTACGACTTGGAGCTTTTTGCTTTCATCGAGTTGTTTTCTTAAAACCTTGAATTCCAACACTCGTACCCCTCCCCCTATTCTCTCTCTCTCTCTCTCTCTCTCTCTCTCTCTCTCTCTCTCTCTCTCTCTCTCTCTGTCATATTTCTTACTGTCAATAAATACGTACGTTTAGTGCTAGTGATATTTCACATGTTTTTCTCTTCATGACGGGAAACAAAGCTCAATGAATACGTTGTGATTTTAGTATAATAATAAAGTCTGATGACTTTGAGTGTGTGCTTTCTCCTGCTTGTTATTGAAAAGGGGAAACTCAATTTTGTATTTGAAGCTCATCTATTTTAGTGTTTTCTTCTTCTTCTTATTCTTTCTTTTAATTATTATTATTATTATTATTATTATTATTATTATTATTATTATTATTATTATTATTATTCTAATATCTTCTTTTCATCAGCGTGTAGCTGCTGTAACGGATTTTCCCAGAGTGAATGGATTGACATACAAGTTACATGGGTTGGTGTACAGTTGCCAAATCGGCTATTAAGCTACATTTGGGTTGGTGACGCATTCGGTCCAGGAGGCGTTGAGATCTTCTGGGCCTCTTGGGTATGTATTTGGGTATGTAGTAACTTCAAAGAGAACGTATTCCCACAAAGTTGTTCAGCAGTTGGCTATTAGAAAACGTAGGTAAATAAAAAAAATGATTTTATGAAATAATTTTCATAAGTTCGAAAGACACTCACATTTGAGTATATATAATTTTTGTCAAAATTCGTCATCCTAATGTGACGTACGAAGCTCATGACGAAATGATATTTGGGGCAAATGAATCCGATGAAATAACTACTTGCAAAAGTCACACAAATAAACAAATGCCACCTTTTTCTCTATGACCAAATGTTTCTTAGAGAGTAATCAAACGTCATTCATACAGTTCCACTTAAAAATATTGTAAGTTAGAAAATTATTACATTAATGTAAAGTATGCAGCTTAAGTACGGGTATTTTAGTTTTATTTATTTGATAGATTACGTCCTGTCAAGTTCTGCTAAAAGAAGACTACACCTCACTGAGGCATAAATGACACAACATAAAAAAAAAGAGCTCTGAAGAAAAAACAAAAAAAAAAAAAAAAAAAAAAACAAGAAGCAAACTGAAACGTCTAAAGTCCTCATCTTAGTTCTTTCCCGATGACAATGAATGCTGTGCAGCCTGACCCTTTGACTTCGTAATTGCATTCCCCCCCCCCCAACCCAACCCTAAACCCACAACTATCGAGAAAGAGGCAGAGATGTCAGAAAGTGAGATTGAGTGTGGTATTATTTCCAATAGACGGCTTAACGACTTGATTCCAAGTAACCGAAGTTTATTCGACGTCGATTTCATCCCCGACAGATTCGAAACTGAAATGAAAGTGGAAATGGAATCACGTGGGGAAATGAAACATCTAAGCACACCAAACACTATGTATTCTAGAAGTCGTGAATAGATCAGCAAGCAACTATATTATAAAGGATTTGTCTTAATACGCTTCCTTCAGTGAAGGTTTTAATATGGTGGGAAAAGATTTCATGAAACCTCTGACATAACGATAACGAGAAGCAGTAAAAGAGAGAGAAAAAAAAAACTTGTATGTCAAATCAATTTTGCTGAGATAAAATCATCCTTGATCTTGGAGAACTTATTGATTAATAATGTTTCTAAAGAAACGGATATGTCATTAGAAAAATCATGGTTCGTGGATGAAAAGAGACAAAAGTCTGACGGCATGGGACTCGTCATTGGCATGTACTGGCTGTAAAGTTGTTTTGAGGAATTAATCAGTAATGTCGCACATGGACTATCAAGAAATGACAACTGAATAAGGATGAAATGACACGAGAAGAATTCACAATGCCTGGAAGAATATTTACACGTGAGAATGCACCAGACGCTATAAGGGATTTCAGGGTAAAGGAGAAAGAAACTGCTCAAGAAATGATCAGTAGCCCAGTGACAGGACAGCACAATCAAGAAAATACGACAGTGGAGGTAACAATGATTAGGAAGGAATGTTATACCACTGGGGCATTCTAATCGCCAACATGGCCACAGTGAGTGGGTGGAGACAGCTATGAAAATCTTTCAAACCCAAATCTTCATACTGAGGTAGCAGGGACCCGGATCATGGAAAAGAGATGTAATGTGCACGAATTTAAATGTTAGGATATTATTAAATAATGATTAACTTACTAGAAAATCCTAGTGACCCAAAAAGGAGCAACGACACCAAATCACGCACATAAAGCATAGTTCGATGTTAGTCAAAAGTTAAAATGCAAATATCACGGAGACGAAGTTATACATATAATATATATTGTTTCGGTTCTTTGGACACATCCTCCCTCCTTACTTCCAACCACTAGACGTCTCATGAGCTTCCTTTTTTACTTTCGTTTTTTTTTTGTAAAGTTTCTATTTCTCTACTGTCTGGTTTCCCAAGACTTCAGGGTTACAATCAGGCTGGCCTCTATCAGTTGGAACCCCCCCCCCCCCCGAAAAATGTATAAAAACTCTTGATGCGTTTCTTAGGCTGATACCTGAAATCGACAGGTATATGTACACCAGAGTCGATGTTACCTGACATCAATCTTGATATCTCGGAAATCAAAATCACTGTTTGTCGTTGTTTCTGGAATATAAGAGATATCAAGTGTAGCTATGTGACAAAAATTCAGACAATGCTCTTTAATATCTGATTCGCTCTACCTCAGAATTAATATATCTTCATATATGTTAACTGAAGGAGAATTTTTATATGATAATCATTTCGTCGGCTATCGGGCGCGAACCTAGGAACAGAAATCAGGACATAGAGTGAAGCACCTGTAACCACGAGAGGTTCGCGCCCGGGAGCCGACGAAATGATTATCATATAAAAATTCTTCTTCAGTTAACATATATGAAGATATATTAATTCTGAGGTGGAGCGAATTAAATATCAAAGAACATTTGTAGCTTAACCCTCTTACGCCGATTGGACGTATTAAACGTAGAGTCAAAATGTCTCCCGTATGCCGATTGGACGTATCATACGTCGACTCAAAAAAGTATTTTTTTTAAATTCGCGGAAAAAAAATTACTTATAGGCCTACCAGCCAAAAACTTTTGAATCACGCGCCTTGGGGGATGCTGGGAGTTCACGGATCGAGGTGTTGTTTTGTTTACAAGCGCGACCCAAGTGCGCATGCGCGAAATCCTTCCTTCTCGCTTCAGCCAGCATCATCAGCACATCATCCGACAGCGTCTTTTGCCGCAATCGTGTTTTTTTACCTGAACTTGTACGAGACTTTAAACATTTGTGTTGCTACAGGACGTTTGTAGAGATGCCTGAATGTCGTATGAAACGCAAAAGGCGCATTTTACCGCCGGAAGGGATCGTGTTAGGAGAGTTTTGGACTTGGATGCTGGGGAAGGACCAAGCACCCAACCTGACCTCGCTCCTCAACGCCGTTCTGTGCGACCATGTGTCAATGAAATGCTTTTAGAGTGTCTCATGTCCCGTTAGTAACCTCTAGGAAGCATCGGGCCGTTCTTAGGGGCATTTGTAGGAATTTGGGAGGGCTCAACCAAGGGACATTGACGAATATTTATCAGAGCTCGATCGAGAGTATGTGGCCAGTCCTCATTTTGATGGCGGTTGGTCATTCAGCGATGAGGGACAACTCCTGATGATAGTGATGAACGAGGAATATTTGCCCCCAATGTCCGTTCGAGGCTCACATCGAACCGAAGTGAATTAGAATTCAGTAGTTGTAGTGCATATGAGGGGGAATCTGAGGAGGGGGAGGATGATGATTTTGGTTCTAGTTTGTTGCCAATGATGATGATACAAAGGCTTGAGTGAGGAAGATGGGCCAGTGAAGGGGGCTCGTGTGCGAACTCGTGCCCGCGCTTGTGCGCGAGCAGGGGCACGTAGAAGGTCGGATAGTCGCGCTAGCCAAGGTGAAGGTCGGTCGTCCGAGAGCGACGATGGGTGGACAGAGGACCCACACCACCTAACATGCATCCATTCACGGCAAATCCTGGGCTCACCGTAACCTGTTCCCCTGACTCCTCTGGGTTTCGTTCAGCTTTTCCTTACGCGGGAATTACTGGAGTACCTGGTAGCAGAAACGGCGCACTACGCCAGGTACTGCCGGATGAACTGCGCATGACCATTATCGTATCACTGGCGAGGCTGCCACCACCTCCCTGACATGGCGCATTTTTTGGGGTTCCACGTTTTTTTGGATTGATGCCTGCTTCCGACGTCAGGCAATATTGGAGGCGTAATTTTTTCTTAGGTACGCCCAATGTACCCGGCATTATGCTACGTGAAGGGCCATACCCCGGAATAACTCTGATCGCCTCATTTTAGTGCGCCCAGTGTTTGGATATATTTCGTGAACACTGTAAAACTTCTCGTGATTCCTGGAAAGAACCTTTCTTTGGATGAGGGAATGATGCCTTACAAAGGCGTCTAAGCATCAAAGTGTATAACCCCAAGATTAAAAAAATGTCGAGAGGAAAAAAAAGCAAGATTCTTCAATGGAGGAGGGAGAAAACAGAATAGAACGAAGAATAAGGATTAGGAGTGAGTATTCTGCATTTGTTTGTATTTATTTGTTTTTTTATTTATTATTTCAAGTTGTTATATCTCCGTATCTATGCATGAATACGATATTTCATTGTATGCAAAAAGAAAACTGTCACCTGCATTCCTTTTATTTATGTATTCGTACCAGAATCGGAAAATGTAATAAATAAAGAAACATACATTATATATATATATATATATATATATATATATATATATATATATATATATATATATATATATATATATATAGTATGATATATATATATATATATATTTATATGTATATATAGATTTATATATATATATATATATATATATATATATATATATATATATATATATATATATATATATATATATATATATACTATATATATATATATATATATATATATATATATATATATATATATATATATTTCCTTAATTTTTTTTTTTAATGTTGGTATTTTTGGGTAAGCTAAATACATAACAGTCTAGTAATCATCAGTCATTTATCTTCATTTTGAAACAAATTCGAAGTCCTAAAACCCTTACGGCCTACTAATATTCCGTCATTTATCTTCAATTTGAAACAAATTCGAAGTCTCTAGAACCGTATTGTGATTTAAGGTGAATTTTAAAAAAAAAATATTTTTCCTTCCCTCCCTCTGCACCTGCTTCGCGGCCGAAAATCTCCGGAAAATGCGTACATCGCATTATCCTAATATTGTCCTTTTTCCATATTAGCCGTGTTATAGAGTTTCATATATCAAAATGTGCGCAAATTAATGAGGAATACAACAAAAAATGATTAAGGTAGTAGCTTTTCTCATATCTGAAATATCTGCATATAAATCACGAAAATTGAGAAAAAACTACTTACGGTCAAATTTGACGCAACCGAAATGGTCAAAAAAACGTAATTGTAAGCTAAAGCTCTTACGGCCTGGTAATATTCATTTATTTATCTTCATTTTGAAACAAATTTGAAGTCTCTA
>NC_061092.1:57674068-57736568 GCF_015104395.2 Macrobrachium nipponense
ATATAAAGGCAACGAGGCGAGAACAGCACAGATAACAAAATACTTGTGGAAGCATTAAAAAGATCAACCTTTTTCTTTATTATCATTAATTCCGCCTTTCGTTTGATGACTCAATTTAGTTCGATTTTGGATTTTTTTATTCTTTTTTTTTTTTTGACAGCCAATTAAAAAATAATTTTGGCCCTCCTAATGATGCTTCAGGTTCTAATCTTAACTTCTAAATAGTGAGCTAACGAACTCCCCCTAATTGAGAAGACAATTAATACTTATATGAATGAGAGAGAGAGAGAGCGGTAAAGCAGGGACCAAAGACCTGGCTGCAGTCTTAAGGAGTGGTCTTGCAAAAGGTCAGCTCAGGTACCCAATAGTTATGGCCATAAGGGCATCCAAATGATAGATATCTTCTCTTTCCCTTGACATAAAGGTGGCCTGTAAAACCAACCTTGTTTTGAACTATTTACTGGCCTCAGATTGTTATTTCGGGTGCATGTTCTCCAAGGGGACCGAAGACAGAGCAGCCGCCTTCGTTAGCTACTTGGAGTGGGATACAGTCTTGTAACATTGATCTCCAATTCTAAGGAGTATATTCCCCTCCATGCCTTCTTTGTCGAACTGGTACTTTAGGGGCAGATGCACCCTGATTAGTTGTGGAATGAAGACCAGTCAATAGCGCCCACCATTATAAAGGCGTGTGCATCTGGGAAGATAATACGGTATGTGTTTGAGAATCAACATCTGAGTGCCAGAAGACTTTTCCTAAAACTAAATTTCTTATTTCCATTTCTTTTTTTCTCCTGAAAATTAATACTGTTACTTTAATATTTATTTGATTGTTCGGAGTAGAATATTTTAAAATACTGATTGTTCCTCCATATTGCAATAATGATGATGAGAGAATGTTTTATGTACTAAGTTTAACTAGAATAATCCATTTCCAGATGTGTGCTGTCCCACAATCACTGTTCTGCAACCATTGCCTGTGAGAGCTTGCCTTTAGAGTTACTAATTCTATTGCATCATTGAAATTTTGCAGCTCTTGTTGCCCATTGTAATATCAGTGTCCACATAGGGCTGTGGATCTTCATTTACTAATAATGTTCTGTTGGAATATTTTTTTTTGGAAGACTATGTAATTGTCCTGTAATAGTGTTTATTTACCGGGGGGGAGGGGGGGGATTGTCATACTGGTTTGTAATTCACTTAATATTCATTCCATTCTGTCACTGGTTCAAATGAATTTTCACTAACCCCCAGACATCCTATATAGTGTTGTTGGTTTTGTTTGGATTGTTGTAATCACTTCAATTGCGTTTCACATCCAAATCCGTAACAATATATATTATATATATATATATATATATATATATATATATATATATATATATATATATATATATATATATATAATATTATGGGACGTTAAAGGAGAACGCATTAGTTAAAGAACGAACGAACGAACTTATATATGTGAAACATTGTTCGTGTTAATGGGTCTGAAAAATAGTTATTTACAAATGTGTCGACGTTTATAATCCTATGATTATTGTCCAGAAACACCCATCTGATTACTATGTAATACCTCTCTTGCTCTAGATGAAGCAAGAAACTATCAGTCATACTTTCCTATCTGTCCTGCATTTCGACGAATCTCTTTCCCGTGCCTTTTGTAATGTTGTCTCTTGTTTTAGCCCCCGAATTTTTTCTAGATTTCCATTCAGTCATCATCCTCAACCTCACACCTTTTCCATAATTTCTCCTGCACTTTCAAAAAGATCGTCTCTTGCTTTCTTGAGCTGTTTCTTAACTGTTCTTAAGGCTAATAATAAACAAAAACTATACTCGGATGAAAACACTTTTGCTGCAAGATATTTACTTTAACTTTATCATTCTTTTAAACCTCGTTTAAGAAACAGGCGCTGACATTTCATTACTCTCATTGAAAGGTTCACGATTTCCTTGTTTTATGGTTCAGCTATATAGATAGAATCAACAGAGAGAAATTCAGATGATGTGTTTTGAGTTGCCAGCATGGCCCTTTAACTTTTCTAGTTACTTGCAGTCTTAAAATTTACCTACTGGACTGATAATGCTAAATACTTTCCAAGGAATATAGTATTCTTAACACAAGTATATGTTTATTTACCATTATTTTTGTTACCTTACATTAACCGGTCTTACCAAGTCTGAAGATTCGAGGACTAAATAGAAACCGGAATAAGAAAAATGATCAGATTTGACCAAACCTTTTCCTTTGAGCTTCTCCTCTTGGAATTTCTGGTTGAGCTACAGCGCTTCTGAATTACATATTTAGTCTGCATCTTTTCGTTGCCTCATTGTAAAATAAACCTAAAAATATTTTTCTCGGTTGCTAAAAAATGTACTTTTCTCTATATGCTCCTTTTCCGACATACCTGTTGAACCATTATTTCATCTTGCCGACAGATCATTCAAAAATTAGTGATCTCTAGCATATCATTAACGTCTTTTAATTCACGTCTGTCAAAAAATCAAGTCATCTGGAAATGGCTCCAACATTGAGCTGAATGTTAGTTGCTAACAATTTTAGGCGACGAAATCTGAAAAGTTCCATTTGGGAAAAGATAGAGAATGTTTACCAGTTATTTTGCTTCACTTAAGAAAAATGAGAGATATTTGCTTTGCATTTCGTCTTTTATTGTTGACACTTTTCCCTTTTCTCCATTGTCCCTGTCATTTTACACCTTTGCTCTTTTCCTCTGCCCCTAGTCTGTCACAATATATAAATCTTTTAAGCTTGTCCTCATTCCCTGTCTCATCTCCTCTATTTCCTTACCTGTCTTCTGCTTATATCCTTCTTCCCCCTCCTTAGTATGTACCTCTATTTCCTTACCTGCCTTCTCCTTATATCTCTTCCTCTTAGTATATATCTTTATTGTCCAGCATTTGTTCCCACTATTATTCCTTATTTCTTATTTACTCTTCTCCTGCTCTGCTCGTTTAGATTTTTTTTCCTTTCACTCCTTTGACACCGCTTCCGTTCTCTTTGTCTCAGTTGCTCTTTCTCTTTATTTGCCCTACCTCTCGTAGTTTTCTTTCTCGAAGGCCTCGAATGATCCCTCTTTTTCTTGGAAGAAGCAACCCCAACCCACCCTCAGATCCCCGGACTCCCACCCAACCAACCACACAAAAAAAAAAAAAGAAGAAAAAAAAAAAAAAAAAAAAAAAAAAAATATATACACACATGCCGCACACTCACGCAAAAAAAAAAAAAAAAAAGAAATAAACATAAACACACACACACACACACGCTGCACACGATAATGACGACCTTGAATTCTATGTGCGAAGGCCCTCGCCACGGTTCAAGGATTGATCTCGTCATGACCTCCTGGGAGCTTGATCTTCCTAGCTAGCTGATGAGATCTGTTTTTCCTGGAGATGAACAGAGAAGTAACCAATAACTTTTATCCTGATTTCTCTCCTAATTGAGGGATGCTTGCGTCTTCAGGATGTTTTCTCTCTCTCTCTCTCTCTCTCTCTCTCTCTCTCTCTCTCTCTCTCTCTCTCTCTCTCTCAAGAAAAGTGTTTGGCACGGATAAAAGAAGCATAGATTATTTTCCCTTAGAGAATATAATCAATCATCTCCCCGATGCTTCCCTCCGCACCTCTAAACACTTAAGATAATGGACGCGAGAAAGAGAAAGAGAGAGAAAGCGAGAGATTCGGTTTCTCTCATTGAAGGGATAAATTTATATAGAGATGGAAGCCTTCCAATGCATAGTCGTCGGATGCAAGAAATGTAAATGGTCAAGATAATTACTGTTCAATGAGTATTTCGCTTCTTTTTAGGGCGGCATCAAGCACAAGTAGGCAGGACACTGAAAAATATCCAGTTGTTTAAATGGCAATTCAGTAACTTACTTATACATAAACTAAATCGTCAAATGTAATTTTAGAGTGAGTTTTTCATCTGTTGCATTACTAAATCATCTTTTTTGTTTTTACTCCGTGCCATTAGAAATCATTAGAGCAGACTAAAAGATCCATAGTTTCCTCTTTGTGGTCAGCTACATATATTCGTTCTCTCCTTTGTCACCTTTACCCTTACCTACCCGTTGACATAAAAGTGTCATTTCATATCTTTTCTTATCGAAAGGTTGACTGAGATTGGTTACCTTTTACTGAAAGGTCGCAGCAAGATTATCCATTCGTAAGTCGACAACTTTAACAGCAATTAGTTTTGGTTTATGACAAATAAACAAATTGGGAACAGATACATGCAATATTCTTTAATAACTGTATAAAGATATTCTTGAATAAAAAGCAGTTGTATTGAAGGTTCGTGATTCTTCCTTTGTTATCATTTGAATCATCCTTTGAAAACTCCCACCGAGGAAAGGTGTCAGTAACGACCCTAATTAATTCATCAATATTTGCATTCATCGAAACAATCCAGGATTTGTGTCTTTTATTTTCTGAAATATGTTCTAGTTTTTGTTTCTTATGAACTTTACTTCTCTTTGTTTTTGTCATTGTTTTATTTTTTTTTCCAAACTTACTCTGTCTTCTCTGGAATTATGTACGCTTTTCCCTTAATAATAATAATAATAATAATAATAATAATAATAATAATAATAATAATAATAATAATAATAATAATAAACACTAGGAGCAACTATAATGGTAATACAGGTTTATAGATCTCACTAGTTGCCCATGACATTTACCCCGTGCTAGAGAATGCACGGGTGCTTATTTGCAATAACGAAATTAGGTGTAACTGTTTATCTCTCACATAGCTGTATATTTGGGAGGTTGGAATTTTAATTTCATAATAGACGGAATATTTCATTCCCATAAGTCAGTGAAATATTAATTTCCCTGATAATTATGTCAAGGTCACGTTTCATCCTACATACGATTCCTTCTGCGAAAATCTGGAAGAAAAGCAATCTTAAAAAAACACAAGCGCTTTCCAGTAATTTGGCCAATTTCTATATCAAGAACCGTTCCAAACCGAATCTAGTACCTTTTTCATTAACTAAGCGTTGGGGCGAAAACGCCCTTCATTGTCTAAACAGGATCAGTCTAACGTTTTACCGGTTTATCTAAAAAATTTGGAAATTGAGATTGACTAGACACATACAAGGTGATACATGATTGAAGTTTAATGCGCGAGTGAAAATATATTGCTATTATTTTAAAGTGATAATATTAAATGATAGTTGAAAACCAGTTCTTTATCCTTAGTCTCTTGCATTTCCTAGACTTCATCAGACAAAGCTCAGTCCACAGTATTACACAACAGAATTTTTTTTTTTTTTTTTTTTGCGAAGGAGAAAACATCGAGCGATCTGGGCAGAAATAAAACGTGGGAAAAGAAATATAATGACAAACAGACTGACTGTGAGCAAAGAAAAATCTCGTTACAAATAGCAAATTCTTTGAATGAAAAGGGGAATTAAACATCTCTGACAAACAATTGAAGACTACAACAACAGAAGCACTGAAAAAGAATGAAAATAAGCAGATATGAAACGAGGCAGAAATGGCACAAGGGAAGTGTTTCAAATAAAATATTCAATTTTACTTAAAGAAGGGAAAAAATCTACTAACATCTCAAGAACAGAAGTATTGCTCTAAAATAAAGAAAAATATATTTTTTTTAATATGTGAAAATGTCAGTATTTTGCTTTGGTGTATTTATTGCTTTATAGATTTACGTCTGCGTTTTGCTAAACTTTTATTCTCGTGAAACTGTTAAAATTATTTTCATATTGAATAACAAACCCTAGTGTAAAAACATAAACTAAAAGCAAAGAACAATTATTTTCAAATCTATAAATTTCTTCAAGGAAAATTTCATAGTAATACATGCATCTACATTTAGAGTTGAAAATGGAATGATTTCAATTACAGTTAAAGACATATGAATAACCTAGATGAGCAAGGGAATAAATACAATTAGCTCAATCATCTGTGTGTGTGTGTGTGTGTGTGTGTGTGTGTGTGTGTGTGTGTGAGAGAGAGAGAGAGAGAGAGAGAGAGAGAGAGAGAGAGAGACTGATGAACAAAATGAATTCCAAAACAATCTGAGGTATCCGCAGTGTTTTATTCATCTACAAAATCAGTTATATCTTCAAATACTTGTTTGGCGCGAATCCAGCTGACCATTAGCATGGCAGAGAAGGATCCTCCAGGCGCATCCTTCGAGGGAGGACAACATTGAGCAAGGGTTGCAAAAGCCTGTTTTAGACCTCAGGTCACTCGGTCACAAGGAGGAAAAAGAATATCTTCGGCTCAGATTTTTCTTATATGGCTTTTTTTCATATTTCATTGTAGTTAATGCATACTGTGTCTTTGTATCATTTATTCCCATCCTTGTTAGTTTTCTGTAAAAGAGAAGTATTGTAACGACTTTGTCTGTCAGTTCGCCCTGAGGTCACTACAGAGGCTAGAGGGCATTAAAGGGCTATGTTTATCATCTACCCTCCAATCCTCAAACATGCTAAATTGCAGCCCTCAAGCCTCAGTAGTTTTTATTTTATCTAAAGTTAAATTAGCAATATTCGTACTTCTGGCAGCTCTGTAGGTACTAACAACATAGGTCACCACCGAACCGTGGTTGAGTTTCATAGGCCAAGGCTAAGAGTTTTAAGGGCCGTGGCTGAGACCACCACCGGGCAGAAAACTCGATTGCCTTCGGTGCAATTTTACCTGTTTTTATTTTCTAAATCATTTATTTTCAACGGCATCAAATGAAACTATTTCAGACATCGTTTTTGACATCTTTGGAAAACCTTGACTCTAACCGAGTTCCAGAGGCAAAAGGCTGTAACGATAGTTTTGAGATGAACATTTCTTACAATTCACTTCTAAATTTGTACCTGCATGTGCATTTGCACCTCTTTAACATAACAGATGATAAATGTGTTTAAAGGTAGATAGTCAGATACGCGGAGGGTTAATAGATGTACTCTATGTAATTTTCTTCTTGGAAGTTGAAAGTGTCAGAAGACTTGTCCGCTTGTAAAGCCTTAAGAATCACTCCTATATTAGTGGATTGAAACATAAAGATAATCACCGAATGCTTCTAGACCCAAACCAAGAGAGATACAACAACGAAATGAAAGGAATATGCAGTCCAAAAGGCATAAAAATAGAGAGGAGTATAACTCAGCAACGAAGCAAAAGTGTCAACAAAAGTCAACAACGCTGAGAAACGTCTGGTAGAGGAAAAGAAAAACTATTGTTTTTTGTTCAGGCGGGGGATTTCCGTTTTGGGAGTCGAGCTGCCTAAAAAAATAAATAAAACAAATAAAAAATAGACAAACAAATATTGTAAAACCTCAAGGAAAAGGGAGGAGATTAAGGTAATACACATTTAATACATGTTCGGAAATTTTGGAGAGAAAAGGTTGTAATTTGTTCTCTTTTTATTCTATTTTTCTTTTTGCCTGGCACTGAACACTGGTGCTTATAGTGTGGAATTTAACAATAACTAATTGTTTATTTATATTTCATTAATATCTTGATGAGCGTTTTTCATGAGCATGTTATCCTCTTCTCCCGGCTCATCCCTCTTTCGATTTCGTGGAACATTTCTTATAAACTTATTACCCCATTATGCTTGCTCTAATAGAATGTGAGCCTTTGTCAATAATTTATATCTTCAGCAGTTAATGACCATTTCTACTGAATTCTAAATTTCACTGCTGATTTTCATGGTAGAGGCACTAATTAAAGGTATTATAGAGTACATAGAGATATTCAAGTTAGCCATATGAGCCGTACCATGGCGCCAGTAGAGACAACTGGCGGCTGTAATCAAAATTAAATACACATGACCTCATAAACCCCAACCAACGGAAACACGATTTTCTACGTGAGTGACGAATGGCGTAATTCGTTTACATAAGATAATCGGGAGGCATATTTTTTGCTGCGGCTTTATGTAGCCAGAGTTTTGGTGATATTTTAAATATACTAAAATATATTTCTTAAAAATGAATATCATAGTTGCTATTTATAAGAAATACGACTGTATTGTGTTTGTAGCGGTCCCCAATATTCACGGTATAAAGCGAAAATCCTGGATACAAGGTGTTACGATCAAGCCTAGAAATCATGGTATAAACTGAAAATTCTGAATACTTGGTATAAAAGAGAAAATCCTCAACTCATGGTTTTTACATTCATGACATAGGCCCTGACATTTCACGTGACGTCACTGATTCTTACTTGATAACGGCATTAGATTACAACTTTTTAGTGGCTTTCGTGGTACATATGCTCATATGAGAAAAAATCAAGTTGAGTATCTTTGTCCTAGACATGTGCTCTTGCATATCATGTGATGAATATCCAAAGTGACCAGACCATTCCGTCCACTAACCAGAATACTATACTAACGTTTTACCACACCTCGGTCTAGCGAAATGTATTTTTTTTATTTCACTGTATCGTCTTCTTTAATTTTCTTAAAGCCTGGAGAAATATCACGGGTACATGTTAGGGGGAGAAGGAAGGCTTACACATAGCACCATACATAATACCTTTACAAATATTGATATCATCAGGGCATTGGTTTTGATTAAATTTTTCTAAATAACAAAAGTGACTAAAGCAGATAAATCTAATGCAGTGGTAATAATGAATAAAAGTGACTATATAAGTAAAATAATGACATTGCTAAATGATACTGATACTTATACGAAACTGAGGTCTGACCCTACACAGACAGTGAACTCCCATTTTAATAAACAAATTAAATCCTTTTTTGAAGGGCTTGGACCATTTAATTAAACAGTTTATACCGCAATGCACCTCTGTACCTTATATGTATGGTTTAGTCAAGACACATAAAATCAATAACCCTATCAGACCAATCATTAGTTCAGTGGGCTCAGTTACGTACAATTTATCTAAAATGGACAGATGTTTTGGAAATCTCAATCTCAGTAGGAAAAGAAGAGCGTAGGTTAAGAGACACCACATTTTTTATTGCGACGCGTTTCGTTGTTTCTTCAAAACAACATTTTCAAGCCTAAAAGAGACATTACAGTATTTTAATGGTAGTTACAAGATTATGTATTTATTGGCTGACAAAGCTGAGTAAAAGTAGCAACAATAAGATAATGGCTAAAATCTTTAAAATAAATTGCACCAGCATACTATAAATTATATAAGATCTTTAAAATAAATTACAACCGTATACTAAAATCAGAATGGTGGGAAAGACAGAGATGGAAAGTTTACACTACAATGAATGACTGAATGATTTATATTAAAAGCAAGGGATAAGATGAATTGTCAAGGTAGTGTAAACTTAGCACTAGACAGAACGACCCCAACCCACATTTGCAAAATGTCCACCTCTCAGAAGTTAGAGAGATGTTATTCAAACATGTTAGGAATGTGGTTCTGGAACAACATGAACTTCGCACCTTACAATTATAACTTGGCTAATTTCATTTTTTGATTCCGAAATGTTCTGGAGATACATATATAATTAAAAAAAAAAAAAAATAATCAAGAAGCGTAGTTACTAACTCAACTATTTCCAGTACCATGTCCGTGTAGCTCAACTGCATGCCTGAAATCAACTAAACTACATGCTATTATTGGTTATCATGTTGAGTAACGCCAATAAATTTTGTCTATAAATTAAATAAACTACTAGTATAGATTTTTACATGTTTCAAGTAATGGTAGAATAGAAATGAATGACAAGAAGAATGATATCCCAAAATTATCAAACTTCTAATCCCTGAAATCAGTAATATTCTTATTCAGAGAAGATATGTTGTCAAATATGTATCCTTATTGCCTAATTGGTTTCCTTGACCTTCAAAACCTACATTTAGACATCAAGAACTCATCAGTAGCTCTGACCGAACCAAAGTTATGACGATTTTAGATTTGAAGAATCTTGGTGGCGGCCATATTGGATTTTGCCGCCTGGTGGAGTTAGCCCAGACTTTCGAGAGGGACATGGGGGCTTATTTTGTTTATTTTGACCCCATAACCAATAAGCAACCTTCAAAAATTGATCCAGAGAGAATGGTCACGGAGTCAATGGCAGAGTGCTTTACTAAAAGCAAGGAGCGGGATTTTGATATTAACAAGTTTTAGTATTTTTAGAAAGTTTAGAGGTGCAAGTAATTTTGACACTATTTTTTTGCGGAAAGTTCTAAGACTTTTGGGTCAATTTGAGCTCAAGTAATTTTTTTTTTATTTCCACCTGACAGTACCTGCAAATGTAGGACTCCTGGTTGTTTAGATGGCAATTAAGATTGAACCCTCTTATATTTAGGTCTTGAACTTTTATAATTGTTTATAAACAGGAAAATTGGTTTCTGCTGTTAACTTGAAATGCATTTATCCATGTCGACATTCGACATTTTCCTTATTCTACATATTTGTAAAAAATCGCTTTAATAAAGTAGAAATTTTATCAAAATTGTAATACGGAGTTACTCTAATCAAAAAACAAAATTTGATATGATACAAAAAACTATACATTCTGAAAATAGTTTTGTAGAAGAATCTTCGAAATTATATCTCATTTTCTAGCTGTAGATATAAAACTTGCAAATAGCAGTTAACATTATTGCTGCTTAGCTTTTCTCCGGTCCGAAGAACCTACATTCATACAGTCTACCAAATGTTGAATAAGGCATCACAGCTAGTGGGTGGACCACCATTTTACGAATTTTTCAATTAAATTAACTGCTGCCATACTACAGTGAGACAATTAAAGCTTTCAAGAAAGCTAAAAGAAGAATGAAAACATTAAAGTTTAGTCATTGCTAAAAGTAAAATTATTTCTCCACTCCATTAATGGGAAATTCTTTTGGATTTTCCTAAAATTTAATTCCGAAATTACCAAATGGGAGGCAGATGTTTACCTACCTTAACAAAAACTCAAAATCTGCATTAAATGACGATCACAAACACAAGAACGCCATGGTAATGAAAGTTTATTCAGAGATGATACGATACGATAAGTCTCTCTCTCTCTCTCTCTCTCTCTCTCTCTCTCTCCTCTCTCTCTCTCTCTCTGTTATAGCTGGGTGGAAATCGAATCCATAGAATGGACTTGCATACACAGATAATTTACCTCCGAAGCCTCGAGAGGCTGCAATTCCAATCGAAAGGTAATATCGAGGTGAGGAGTCACTAATTTGGAGGTCTCAGCAAATAATGGGAGTCTTAATGAAAACGCGTTCCCACATAAGGTCAGAGGTTAAGATTTTTTATATTTTTTGGCTTTGGTTCTTAAAATGTTTGTGACTTTCTTTTATTTTATAATATCTGGATATCTCAAAATTCTAGTACTTTCACTTATGGCTTAAGATGTCGGATATCACTTTGGCCCATCACTATGGTTTCCAAAAGAGGAGAAAAAAAAAATAATGCGCCAAAGTTCTTCTGCGCAATACAGTATATTGCTGTTTGAGCCGCACTCCATGACACTGTCAGCCATGGCTCGTTGGTGGCCTGTCCCATACCGTTGTCTGACGCACGGTCATGGTTAAATCTAATCATAAATGAAATCAAAACCACTGTGACCAGTGGGCTGCAATTTGGTATATTTGATGACTGGAGGGTGCATGATCAACATACTAATTTGCAGCCTCAGTAATTTTTTTAAGATCTGAGGGGGGACAGAAAAAGTGCGACGGACAGACAAAGTCATCTCAATAGTTTTCTTTCACAGAAAACTAAACAAATGTAAACAGAACCATTATTTTGAAAACAAGCCAGGACCGTACTTTTACTTCCTTACAGAATTACACTATACCCAGCAGCTCAAGATTGGAGGAATATATCTTTTTGTCTCTCTCTTCCATCGGGTATACGCTTTCCGAATGAGGAATGAGGTAATAATAAAAGAAACCCTGACTAATAGGCGGGAATAGAAACGCCAAGCTCAAATGTCACCGTTACGTTGGTAAAAAATGTACTATCTGGCCGTTTGCTGGTGTGTTTCATGTGATAGACTAGATGTGAAAATCATAATTGTAATTGTGTTTTTGCAGATGCAATTCATAGACAGGTCTCTCTGCCGTCGTAAGCTCTTATCAGTTTTATTTGATAACACGAGAAGGAACTGACCAACATTACTTGTCTATAGGATGAGATAGTAGTACATCAGAGCTACAAGTAATTACCATTAGAGAAGTGATGGGATTGTCATTGATTCATTTTCCTGACAAATGAATTGGCTTTTCTGACATTAAATAGGTACATCTGGGAGGTCCTTCAGTGGTTGTAAGTACACATTAACATAACAATAGAAATAGGCTTCTACAAGACAACAGTACGGAACCCAGACCTTGCGGGGTGAGGGACGAGTTAACTTTCGACCAGACCACACACACACACACACAAACATTAAAGTCACCTAGAAAGCCTGAACCCTTTCACAAAAGTTCTCCCCAATTTTCTGACTAGGCAAGTGACCAATTGAAGCAGTGAACTGGAATTTGTTCCCGAAGTGACCATTTTCTGTACACACACACACACACACACACACACACACATATATAATCTATGTATGTATATATATAGATATATATATATATATCATATATATATATATATATATATATATATACACAGATTATATGTGTGTGTCTGTTTGTTTGTGGATGCACGGCTTCCTCCATCTTAAAAAAATAAAATAATAGCTTTTGATTGAATGCACTCCCCAACTTCACTGTAGTCGGCAGAAAAGGCCCCAGGCATCTTCCTTTCTGCTGTAAATACCTTTAGTGCTTATGCCGCTCCCTAAGCCTTTATCCATCTCTCTTTTTTTCGCCTTTCTACTTGTCACAAAGTTCCTCTCTTGCAGATAACACCAGTGAAGGCGAGATCAAACTGACCACCAGCCAGTTACGTGACCCAAGACATGGAAAGCTACCCGGGGGAAAACGTTGGCGAGACATCAGGCAAGGAACATCTCCCTCGCAGCTGGAATAGCATTCCCCCTTTGTAGAGAGGGCATCCCTTTTCCTATGAAGATAGCGCGCCAAAAGTTCTGACTGCAGTGAGGGCAGCCATACAAGTGCAACTGGGATTCATCCTTGCTCTCTAATCAGGAGAGTCTAATTATATCATTCTCTCGCTTTCAGTTTCAAGTTTTCGTTCCTTGTGAATCCTTACGATTGGCAATCAGTAATTAAATGTCCCTTTGCTTAATGGGTTACCAAGGCTGAATTTAATAAGTGAATTTAAGTGCCTCCTCCAGCCTTAGACTTCGTCATTTGCATGTTGCAGGATAATTTTAACAATAAACGAAAGACACTGCAATCTTCAGCTGACGCTATTTTCACGTGTGTCATCGCCCCTGCACAGATAATTGCGCTTCATTTGGATATCATTCCCTGAAACCCATTTATAGCCTGATATAATAATTCCTTTGCCATTTTATCTATAATTAATAATGTTTTACTGAATTGTGAGTCCCTTTCTAAATCAAGTGTAATTAATTATTATCTATTTTATGTGTAAATAAACCCTCAGAATTTCCTCCTCTGTTTCACTAACAAGCAGCGAGTCTCCTAATCTTAAAGCCAGGTGAGATGGCAACAATATCATTATTATTTCCCCACTCGCTCTTGAAATACTAGCTATCTGGCTATGTATGTATGTATGTATGTATGTATGTATTGTATGTATGAATGTATCTGTCTATCGATATAGATATATATAATATATATATATATATATATATATATATATATATATATATATATATATATATATAATATATATATATCATATATATCTATATCATTACCATATATATATATATATATAATATCTATATATATATATATATATACTACTATATTTATTTTATATATATATATATAATATATATATATATCTATATATATATATATAAATATATATATATATATATATATATATCTCAAGTCTTATCGCTTGGCGATAGACTTTTTGTGTTCTCCTTACGACTGTCATTCGTAAGTATTTTTGGTTCCTCTCATTCTCCCTTGGATATCTTAGTAGAGAGGTTCTTTCTTGACTAAAGGAGATGATTCAAACAGGCAAGTTGAACAAGATAAACAACTTTATTCTGTAACTCCATAATAGGAGATGCAGCTCGGTCGGAAGACCGATATGTTTGATGGTTGGCGCGGAACTGCCATTCTCAAGCATCGCGTCGATAGCGAACATTAAGCTATCTAAGCAATTCATATAAAAAAACATACGTATCCGTTCCCGCCGCTCGGAAGTTTACAAGTTTTCCGGCGTAGGTTAACAGGTCAACCGCTTCCCATGGAAGTTGTTGTGCAAAGTTATCATAAACATAAAAAATGTTGACAAAGCTGTGAGCTAGATCAGGCTACTGCAGACAGCGCATAGCGTAATCTAGGTCTGCTTTGGTCACGTAGAACCCTCCTAATGCCATGACCTCAGGTCATGGGTTTATATTTACAGATCTTGTAAATCTAATATATGTAATTATTACATTAGGCTCGGACTGCTACCTATTCAAGCCTTGAATAACAAAAAAAAATTACTTTAAACATTGTTCATAGGAGCGTGCTCGTAACATACGTCTAGGTAAAACATAATAAGTGATTAAATGCATAAAAAGGTTCTGTTACATACCCTTGTTGACATATTTATCAAAGATGAAATACATGGAAAATATAGATCCAATGTTTGGTAATACTAATGATTAGGTACCAAAAATATAAAAAGGTAAAAAATCAAAACATTACATGTATACATGATTAATATGATAACAGGTAACCTGATTAAGAATAATGGTTACTAAATAATGATTATAGCATGATCATGGAATAATTGCTAAAGAGTACTTGACACTCTTTGTAATAGATAAATATAATTGTACAATGTATAATAGTATAACTATGGAAATCTGCAGAAAAGCAATAAATAGGGCTGATATATTTTATTAGGTGCCCGAAATACCTTTAGGAATATATTAATGTATAATATTGGGCTATAATATTTTTATTAGGCGCCCCTGAGATACTTTAAACTGTTCAAATGCAAAGGCGTGAGTCTTTCTTGTCCCTACATTTTTGCCAGCATACGGACCGCTTTTCACACACAACACAATTCCAGACAATTCCCTAGCACGAAACTGAAGTGGCCAGGTTCAGGCGGCCCTAAACGCAAACGACTTGAGTTTAAACGGGGTACGTCATCTAGACGGGCCAGTACGTTCTCTTGGAGATCCTTCTGTTTTACGCCTCAGCCTACGCCAAGCAAAGATGTTGACGGCGATAACCAATATGGCCGTCACGCTGAACACGGCTAGCAGAATGTAGTAGCGAAGATTTTCTCCACCTGCATAAGTCGATGACGCGTGGGTCATCTCAGCCAGTTGCGTCAAACGATGAGCTACTCGCGCGTTGTATGGGAGAGGTAGTGACGGGATGATTGTGGAAGCCCACGTGTAGTTCGCGAAATACGCTTCTCACGTATTATCGTGTTGACCCCTCGACGGTTGTAGTTTGTAGATGTCCCGTACAACCTCGGCTGCTACGAAGATAGGGGGGGCATGGGCGGTGGTACTGTCCGGACACACGACGTCGAATCCGGCCTTATCATAACGGATCCAGGAACCATTATTCTCCCCATCAGCAGTTTCACGAGCGAGTTCTTCTGCCTCGGCGGTTTTATTTTTTTTTGGGTATGTCATAAGACAACATTTCCGCGACGCTTAGTGTTTGAGCTAGCGAAATCTCTGAGTTAGCATGAAAATTACGTTCGTGCATTTCCTTAAGGGAATACCAAACCTCATCAGGTCATTCTTTAAGTTAAGGACGTCATCTTCAGGCAAGAAAATAGCATGCATATCTACTTCTATAACAATATTACTTGACACAATGGTATACATCATCTATTCTCTCGATAATAGAGCCATGATTAAATTCTATTTCTTTCGTCCTAGCGCTCTTTCCATACAACAAAGATGTCTGAATACACAATATCACTCCTAACAATAACAGATTCATTTTTGAAACCTGCAATGAGTAACACATATGTAATAACTCGCGTAAAAGAATAGGTTTTACATACAATATGATTAATAGATATATAATATATATATATAAATTATTATACAAGTTTCATAAATACAACCATTTTTTCCCTCACTCCATCTACCTTTCTTTAGATTCTGATATGTGCCAATGGGACTATTCTCACATCAGTGGGTTGGATACATTTGAACCCTAACTCTATTGGCCGTTAAATTTTCTAAAATGTTAAACGGGCCTTCAAACTTAGATGTCAGTTTATAATTTAAACCTTTACGTACGTATACTTGTATGTATACCTGATCGCCCACGGCATATGTTCTAGTTGGCTTAGCTATTTTATCATGATTTTCTTTCATTATGATCTGTGCTTCTTCTAAATTCTACGAATTATATTATATCGACTTATGCTTGCATCCATAACATCCTTTAGAGGATTTGATAAATTAGTTGTAGGCTTTAAGATGTGGAAAAGGCGTTCGGGCCGGGATACCGTACAGTGCCTCGTGCGGTGTCATTTTAATAGACACATGATACGAGTGATTAAGTGTGCTTAGTACCGCAGGTATGGCAATGTCCCAGTTTGGGATCTGCCCCCCCTAAGGTGACCTTAAAAATGTTTAAACCTTACGATTTGCCCTTTCCACTAGCCCATTAGACTCTGGGTGATAGATCATGGTATTGATTTTCTTTATACAAAGGAATTCGCACAAGGAGTTAAGGAAATGATTATTGAACTCCCCGCCCGAGTCTGAGATAATGATGTGTGGAATTCCATGTTTACAAATGTAGCACTCGTAAACTTCCTAGCGCACTCGACCGCGGTTTTTGTTTTAAGCGCTATAAGTTCTGTATATCGAGTCAAAGCGTCCTATAATTACTAGGAGGTGCTTATTTCCTCTGTCTGACTCGAAAAATCCTGTTAATAAATCTAAATGTACTCTTTCAAAGGGTTGATTTGGCGACGGGGTAAGCCCCTAGGCTGACAGGTGTCTTCGTGTGCCCTTTGTATTCTTGACAAGTGCGACAATTTGCTATGTGCTTTTTTATATCTGTAAGCATCGTATGCCAATAAAATAAGGATTTGGCTTTCTGTACATCAAGGTATAACCCGGGTGTCCGTGCAGTGGATTTTCATGCAACCACTTTAAGACAGTGGGGGTATGAGTGAGATAGGCACCACCACCTGGTTGTTATTCAACTGCGGTGTGTTGCGGGTTTTCCTCGTCACGGATCTACACAGGATATTGTCCTGTAGGATATAATTCTGCTGCTTATACTTTAGATATTCTTTTTCCTTCGGATTTCCGTTTAACGCAATGATGATTTTTTCTATTTGCGGATCCTTTTCTTTGTTCCGTCTGTAATAGTTCCCACCTCCAGCCCAGAATCTTCCTGTTCAGATATAGTTTTAACAACGGGCGTGGAGGTTGAGATTATCTATTAATTCAGCTAATGGCTCGGTTCAAGATGAAGAGGGGTTGCGTGATAATGCGTCAGCAATGATATTTGCTTTCCCCAGGTAAATACCCGATCCTCGCGCCAAGTCCTGAATGATCATGTGCCACCGAGTTCGCTTGGGGCTGTGACTAAAGCCTTTAAAGAAGTCGGTTAGGGGCTTATGATCAGTGAGAACCTTGACGGGGTAACCGCATATTATGAATTTAAAATGCACGAGTGAATTACAATAGCGAGCCATTCCTTGTCTATTACTGCATATTTACTTTCGGAAGGTCTCAGTTTACGTGAATAAAAAGCTATAGGGAAAAACTGTTTATCATATTGTTGAAGCAATACCCCACCTACTCCTAGGTCTGAGGCGTCTGTTGCTATGAAAAATTCCTTACCGAAGTCAGGAAATTTCAAGATAGGAGGGAACTACACAGTTCATCTTTCAATTTATCGAACGCCCTGTTGATGAATTTCAGACCATACGAAATCTACGCCCTTTTTTATAAGATCGGTTTAGGGGAGCGGCTATGATTGAGTAGTTGCGGATGAAGCGGCGATAGTAGCCGCCCTGCATCCTAAAAATTGCTGTATTCCCTTGACGTTAGTAGGTATCGGAAAGTTACGGATAGCCGACACCTTATCGTGGACGACTTAAGACCTTCACTAGAAACCGTGAAACCTAGATAGACTATTCTGTTTTTTTTTAAAAAATTCACAACTTACTTATCTTTTACCCTTAAATTATGCTGCCTTAATCTTTGTAACACTAACTCCAATTTACGTAAATGTTGCTTCTAATGTGTTGGAAAAGATTACTAAGTCATCCATGTAGGCATGTAGGATATCTCCCAACAAGTCTCCAAACACGATGTTTATCATACAAGTAAAAGTTATAGGAGCACAACGTAAACCAAAAGGCATACGCAAAAATTCATAATGTCCCCTGGCTGTGCTGAAGGCAGTGTATGGGATACTCCTCTTGTTCCAACGGAATCTGATGAAATCCTTTTAGTAAGTCTAGGCGTTGTGAAATAAATTTATTCTTCTGGCCTAGTAAGGATAGATATCATCGGTACATGGTACTGGAAGCTGTCAGGGATTGTGTCTTCATTTAAACGACGAAAATCTACGCATATCCGCCAAGTTCGATCTTTTTTCGGTACTACTATTAACGGAAAATTATAAGGGCTGTTTGATTTCCTAATGACTCCTTCTTTTAACATTTTACCTACTTCCTCTGTTATCTCATTCTGAAATTTCATAGGAAGTCGGTACGAAGGTACATAGATTACTTTTCTGTTTGTCCTTGAGCCTTATTTGATGCTCGATGACATCCGTGTTTTTCCTAAGGTTTCCATCCGTAGTGGAAAAACATCATGATATTTAGTTAAAAGATTCCAAAAATTTCTGCTGAATTTCTTCTTCTTGAATGTCCTTATTGATTTTGTTCTTTATAGATTGCAAAAGGGGTTCATCCGCAACTGATTGAGCGTGATTTATCTCAGCTACGGTAAGAATGCGATGTTTATAAACTTCGGCATCCAAGATAGTTGATTTTTGTGGATTACTAAAGTGGTATTCAAATGATTACAGACTTCGATGTTACATTGTTGTTGTGAGCCGATTGTATACAAATGGCTTGTGTGACGGATAATCCTGTGTTCTCAGAGTTTCGGAAAGGGATTAATGTTTCACGATCCTGGCAAGGTTCTCTTTACACGCACTAATATATTTGAAGTTACGTTAGGCTCGAGAGTTTGCGTGCAAGCTGATATTACGGGTGAGCGAGAGTTCTGTTGGGTTGCCTGTATTATTTCTTGGTTCATGAGACAGGTGATTGGTTCCGTAATGTAAGTGACAACTCTGTCTGTCTCTTATTATCTAAAAACTGATTTTAGGGTATTAGAAGACCCTAGAATTTCCCTTTGATATACACGCCGTGTTTTGCAGGTGCTAAGATAATATTTGAGTGCCCATAGACGGGTATCCGATAATTACTGCGGGATACATATTAATGTTTTGTACAACGACAAAGGTATCAGCAAACGTGCGTCGTTACCGACCTTGTACTGTACATGAGTTACGCCCACAACATTTAATTCATTATTCCCAATGCCTGAGAGCCTTATCCGGACTTTTCTATAGGGAAATTTGAAAAGAGTAAATGATGAGTCCTTAAATCCATTATATACGTGGACTACCAGAAATCAAAGAACAAAGTGAATGCCTTATGGTCCAAATTTACTGCATGTAAGGTTGGTCGCAATCGTCTTGACTAATAATTGCATGAATTTGTTGCAAATCTACGGGAACCTGCACAGATTTTTTTGATTCGGCCGTGTGTTTCATAGGAAAATCAATTGTCTCACAATGATCTGATAAATGATTAAACTGATTATTTGATACAAAAGATGTTGATATTGATGACCCCACATCGCCCTCTCCCCCCATGGAGTGAACTACGTGGTATTTGTTTTGTTTATCACACCCTGAAAATTCGCTTGCCCTTGCGAGTTCTGGCTAGACGGCCCAGGAACAGAGGTACCTGAAGCACGATTTGTTTGTTTCTGCTGTTGTGCAGAATTTCCGTTTGGTTGTTTTCTTCTTATAGTACTGAGGACCCTTCTTTTTATTTGCACTGCAACTGGTTGCGTGTTTGTAGCATTCTGCTGTTGATTCCTCGAGTAGCAACGGTTATATGAATGAGTTGAACTATTGTGTATTGACAAAACGCGTCCGACAGCTGAAATCATGTGACCTGGTCGTTTACAGTTATAACAAACCATCCCTGCAACTTGATTATTATTATGTCCACATTTACTTGTTTGGCTTGTTCTCATTTTTTTGCAAAAACGAATGAGCGAAGGATCTAGGTCGGTACATTTAGACATGTCTTTTTTGATTTGTTTATACACATCTAATTCCGTACTGTCGGGCTGCAATTTTTTTATCAAAACACCGTACTACGCTTCAGGCAACATTGCAGTGATAGACGTAAGGTAGATCAAACGGATAAAATCTTTCACTTTGATTTTAGCACCCGCAAACCCAACCCGGAGTTACTTAAACTATCCTGATATTCATTTAGCCGGTCGGCAATTAGCGCCGCCCGCTCGACAACATTGAGCTGAGTCATGGAGGCTTGGTAAGGATATTTCTCAATGCCAATACTACATCTAAAGCCTCTTCACCCCACCCCCACACGGCACGTAATCTAATTTTGAACTCGTCCCATGTAAGCGCCTCTTGGAAGAACCCCCCTTAGATACACTTGCGTCCCCACCTTTTGCAAGTCAATGAAGCTCTTGGCCTCCTGTAATTTGTACTGCTGGGTCTGTGATGCTTTTTGCTTTTAAATGAGCGTCTACAGATGAGATCCATGCCTCAACATTTTGAGGCAGGAACCCATTGACCTGACCTTGAAAAGGGACAATCGCTGACCTCGCGCTAACGAGAGTCACCACATTGGGGTTGCCAGCCGGAGTAGTTGCCATTTCGACTTTCACTTTTTTCTTATCACTTCTATTCCTTGCAATCCTATCAAAATATCTAATAAGAGTACACTCGACCACTACGTAAACGCATAAGCAATGTACTGTATAAGTGTGTTATAATAATAATAGGGAAAATCCCCCAAAAGATACAAAATACAGATATATGATAAAATATTATACGGAGAATTCCTGCAAGAAACGGTTAATGACAACGAGAAGACAAAAAAAAAAATTAATCTGCGGGCGAGAACTCGTAGTTGAAGATTGATTCTGTAATGAAGGAAGATTAATATGGCGACAACTCACCCCCAGAATACTGGACGATCGACTCTTGATGAACAACACTTCACTGAGGAAAAGACCTGAATAGATAAAAATGGCACTTAGCTCCAGATTATATTGCGAAGGATTGTTGACATGGGATGACGTCTCAGTTCCTGTCGAAGTCTCGCGTCGGAAGTCGTGATGACGTCACGGTCTTCTCTCGGTGCACGATGCGTGGGGAAGTCCAAGATTGATGACGTCACAGCCTCCGTCCTTGCACTACTGGCACTACTGCGTCTAGCTGTACACTCTGCGTCCTTGCTCGTGATCGGGTGATGTTCCCTGTGTTTGTTTTCTTCTTTCCGTTGATGTTCGATGCTGCTCTCGTCCGGTGTGATTCTCGAAGATAAGTGACAACAGTTGCTCAAACGTCGGTGTTAAATGCTTGTATTCCTCTCGATGAAGGACATAGTTGCGTCTTCATAACTGTTGCGTTGATTGAAGATCCCGTTTCCTCTGTTTAGTTTTGATGTTGAAGGTGGAAGTTAGTTCTTGTAGACCTTCGGTCGGCTGATATGGGTCTTGTTAATTATATTCTTCGTTATACGCTGCCACCACATCTAAGTCTTATCGCTTGGCGATAGACTTTTTGTGTTCTCCTTACGACTGTCATTCGTAAGTATTTTTGGTTCCTCTCATCTCCCTTGGATATCTTAGTAGAGTGGTTCTTTCTTGACTAAAGGAGATGATTCAAACAGGCAAGAAATTTGAACAAGATAACAACTTTATTCTGTAACTCCATAATAGAGATGCAGCTCGGTCGGAAGACCGATATGTTTGATGGTTGGCGTGGAACTGCCATTCTCAAGCATCGCGTCGATAACGGAACATTAGCTATCTAAGCAATTCATATAAAAAACATACGTAGTCCGCTGGCTCGGAAGTTACAAGTTTTCCGGCGTAGGTAACAGGTCAACCGCTTCCCATGAAGTTGTTGTGCAAAGTTATCATAAACATAAATGTTGACAAAGCTTTGAGCTAGATCAGGCTACTGCAGACAGCGCATAGCGTAATCTAGGTCTGCTTTGGTCACGTAGAACCCTCCTAATGCCATGACCTAGGTCATGGGTTTATATTTACAGATCTTGTAAATCTAATATATGTAATTATTACATATACATATATATATATATATATATATATATATATATATATATATATATATACATACATAAATACATACACATATATAATATATATATATATATATATATATATGTATATATATATATATATATGTATATATATATATATATATATATATATATATATATATATATATATATATATATATATATATATATATATATATATATATATATATATATATATATTTATATATATATATATATATATATAGTATATATATATATATACTATATATACATATATATATATATATATATATATATATATATATATATATATATATATATATATATATATATATATGTATATATATAATATATATATATATATATATATATATATATATATATATATATATATATATATATATTTATATATATAATATGAGAATGAACTTCCAGAAAATCTCCAGTCACTTCAGAGATGGAAAGTTGGGTTAAATAAATTCAAAGTAGTATTACATAAAGCTTCATGTGCTGTAACCAGAGATACTGAAAACATATTAAGGACTATAAAAACAATGTCGATACTTGTGAAGTTGGAGACTGAAAATTCTTCTCTGATATAAAGGATAGAAAACAAATAATCATCATAATGGCGATAACACTATATATGAATATGAAAAGCAATATAATTTTACATAGCATATTTCAAAGGTGAATGATTCGGGAGAATGATTTACATGGTGGATGAAAGGTAAGTTAAGTAAACGAAATAGCTAATCAAAGTAAGTTTCTTTTGGAGTTTTAAGTTCGCCTAATCCAGTCTATGATTTTTAGTTTTAAGTTTGTTTCCTTTTGCATTATGAAAGAATAACTCACGTATCAACTATACGTATATGTACACACACACAGAAACATATATATACGTATATATATCATATATATATATATATATATATATATATATATATATATATATCTATATTTATATATATATATATATATATATATATATATATATATATATATATATATATAAATCATATATATAATATATATATATATATATATATATATATATATATATATATATATATTATATATATATATATCACACGTATATATCTATATATATATATATATATATATATATATATATATATATATATATATATATATATACTATATATATATACATATATATATAGATATACAGATATATATCTATATATATATATATATATATATATATATATATATATATATATATATATATATATATATATATATATATATATCTGTATATCTATCTATATATATATATATATATATATATATATATATATATATATATATATATATCTAATATATATATATAGTAATAGTACTTTGTGTAACATTGCTTTGAATTTATTTAACCCAACTTTCCACCTCTGAAGTGACTCTTTGGAGATTTTCTGGAAGTTCATTCTCATATTATTTTATGTTATTTAAAAAAAAAACTATATAATTACATAATTTATTCAAGCAAACTCGAAGTCTTGTCTTTCGAGATCATTTCATAATTACAATTTATAACCACCAAGAGGGCAATATCTCACCGATTGTGGGACTATCAGCACAGTGGGTTTGTTTCCATTCCTTGATGACGAGGCACAATAGGCGTAAGAAGCCTTTACAAAGACTGGCAGAGAGGCTAAAAGAATGAAATACTGTTAAAAGAAGATAAAGAACATTAAAATAGAGAGAACGAATAAGACTCATCTAATGTTGAAGCGAAGTATTCTTGCTGCATCCACATTTTTTTAGCAAAACTATATACTATGCCCTATGAGTGAAGACTCGTACTGATATTTTCAAAGAATCTGCAACTAGCGAAAAGAAAATAGTCCTAAAGCGAAGCTCCACGGGTCAGCTGAAATTTTCCAAGAGGGACTGTGTAAAAGAAAAAAAAAATATACTTGTCACTACCAAAGAAGGAATTCCTAGACAGAGGGCTCATGGGTGCCACTCAAAATGCTGAAGAAAGTTTCTACTCTCCAATTTTGACGAAAGACTAGTAAAACGGTTTCTTGGTCGGTTTAGAGTGTAATTTTAAAAAGGATATCAGCATTGTCTCATAACTTCCTTACAAGAAGGCATGTTTGTTAAACTACCTAAACTTGAGAAATATACTACATATAAAGGCGTTGTGACAAGAAAAAGGAATGTTGAAAACACTCCTGGATCCATAGAAGACCAAGAGGCAGGCGGATTTTAATGCATCCTTCCAAAAACCTAGCAACAAAGAAAAATCGTGGGAAGCTTTGAAACCCTATCACATAACTTTGCGAGATAATATCTTGCGTTTTGAGGGTGCAATGGGGTACTTGGATCCCTATGAGAAGTGTAAGATGAATTATTTTTTATAGAGAGATAAAGGTCAGAAATGTACAATATTATGCATACCGTTTTCCCCTGTGATGGCAGTTATCTCAAAACATAAGCTTTCGAGTATTCTCTGTGTTCTAACTCCGGTACATCCTTTCATATTATTTGAAATTTGGCTTAAGGTGTGTTCACACGAGCGGGCCTGATCGGCGTGCTCCGGGGTTGACGGCCAAATTCTGGCGGGCTTACCCCTGAATGTTGTCCTCACAGGTGAGGCGATGGAGCGGTGGGCGTACCAGACGATGCCAGTAGTGTGTTCAGTGCGGTACGATAAACATGGTGCCCTACCGCAAGAAGAAGATAGTGTAGCATGATAATTTTTCTGTTTGTGATGAAAAGAAGAGAATATGGTGCAAAAAATGGCTCTGTAAAAGAAATGTATACGGTTAACGTGCGTCTGCCAGGGTCGAAGTTCAAGCCATTGGGCATCACCATGGTGATTTTGCTACAAGACCCATCGGCAATTTGACGGTTTGCCCGTCAAGTGTGCCCGTTAGAGGGGAAGTCCGCCGATCAGGCCCGATCGTGTGGATAGGCCTTTAGAATGTAGAAAAATGAATGGCCTAAATTATCATGACAACAAAAACTCGAAAATTCTATTGGCTTTTTATTTTCATGGTTTTTCATTCCGCAAAATAAAGTATTTTTTTACGGCGAAAATTTAAATAATAATAAAGTTTCAAGTTATCAGTGAGAGAAAAAAACAACTCAGGATTGATTATATTACCATATATAGTTTTGTTTATACACTGAATTTCAATGGCCTGTGTGAAACAATTTTTCAGGTATAGTGATCTGAAAATAAAAACAACTTTATGAGTTGCATGGGAGCGGGGAAGGGGTTAAATCCCTTCATGGAGTAGAGTGGTTACATCATGGTCATGTTTATATATATATATATATATATATATATATATATATATATATATATATATATATATATATATATATATATATCAAATAATATTAATAAGATGATATTAAAGATTATACAAAAATCATCATCTATAGTAAGCAGAAGATTCTCCCATGAAATTTAAATTGCATATAGTTTTTGTAGTTTTTAGATAAGCACCAATATTCCTGTCATTGTAATAACAGCTAAAAACTTCCAACGAGATGCTATTTTCACCGTCTCTGCATTCTACTTCTCTGTACACCTTCACCGCCATCTGAAGCCTGGAATGTATTTGAGTTTGATGCAATTCATTTCACAATGTAGACAGTTCATGTAACTTATTTTTTTGTTTGAATTAAATCTTGCATTTTCTACCAAATAAATATTTATCATGATTGCTTTTTTCTCTTAAAAAAATCTATGCAAGTAGCAAAATTAATTTCCTGTCTTTCTAACAGACTGTTCAAATCCTTTTAAAAATCGCAAGGTTTTTTGTTCACTTTAAAATTCCTGCTGTCAGTTATTCTATAGTTTATTTATTTTGTGTATATTCAATATATGTCTGACATAATCGAATATCTAATATTTCATACAAACAACACTAGAGTCCCTAGGGACAAGAAATGTGCTGGACAAACTTTGTATTATACTTTTAGAAATATATTCCCAAAACATCTTTTAATTTGTAATCTTTATGCGCAGAAAAATCTCTCCAAAGCTCTTTTCATTGATTCTATTTTGCTCATCTGATTTCGCCCTATTTCCGTTGGACGCTTATTCTTCGCTCGCTGTACTATTTCGACCTACATTCTGTTTACGGACTATCGGTGTTTATATTTTATATTTTAACATTAGTTTTCATAAAGAAATAAATTTTCCCAGTTGCCATGGAACAACTTTATACTTCCCTGTTTGTTTGTATTACAAGAATAAGATATTCTCCAGATATCCAATCAGAGATGTGTAGTATGACTGAGGTCATTAGTTATGAGTTTTCATGATTTTGCACGACAATTTCCTCTCTGCCAAGCCTCCTTGTATGACATTTTTTTAACATTGCTTATCTTTCCTCTGATCGGGAGGAGCTATCTGAGGTTCTTTTGCACTCATCCTCTTTATCACTTTGACTTTCTCTTTCTATTTGTTCAGTTTTCACTAAACTTCTCATCTCGACTACTATTTGATCACAATATAACCAATCGTGTATTTGGTGTGTTTTGTATTACTATATTCTGCCCTTATTCTTTAATATCCTGATTTCTATTGTGTCACCTACTGACATCAAACATTCGTAATCACACACACATACAATCATAAGTAAAAAGAGAGACAGATAGACGAAACAGAAATTTGCTGTTTTTGGGGGTGGGGGGTCTAGAAATTTTCAGAATCCTATATGTTTTATTCCCTTTGATACATGACTACATCCCAACCCATTTCAGAGATTGAAACTCTTCATTGTAAGATTGAAGTAAAGACAAATTGCTGTAATGGCACATGGAAGGAAAGAAGCTGATCGAAGTTGATTTCTTACCTCATTCCCAGAATAGCGATGATTCGGATGTCAGTACAAGATCTTTCGAGGCAGGCAGAAAGACTAACAGGCAGCAAGAAAGGAGCCACAGAGAAAATCTAATTTATGATTTTGCTCCCCTGAACCAAGGATTATCTTTAAGTCCTAAAATTCTGAATTTTGATGTGATGCAGATCCTCTAACGCTGCCATCATCATGCACTGCGGTCATTAGTTTTCTCTCGCTCCACTCTCTCTTCCTCTTTTAATCTTTGGTACGACCCACTTCAGCTAAACTTGATAAATTTGCTGATGCAGACAAAAGGCAGTCAGTTTAAAGAAAATGGGTCCAAATCATTAACACTAATCCCGGATCGAACTCGGAAATTTAATGTCCCAGTATTAAATGTGCTAAACGCACTAATATAAATAAAGATATATATATATATATATATATATATATATATATATATATATATATATATATATATATATATATATATATATATATATATAATGTGTGTGTGTGTGTGTGTGTGTGTGTGTGTGTGTGTGTGTGTGTGTGTGTGTGTGTGTATGTATTTCACGCAACGTTTAAACTTCCTGAAAGACATTTTTTATGTAACGTGTAAATCTCCTTTCAGTATCAGCTCCAAGTCTTCTCATTTCTTTAGGGTATCATCTAAAAAAGCATCGATCATTTACCCATTTCCAAAGAACCAGAGGAAAGAAAAGGTTCTTCTTTATCTTCCTCGACCTGACTTCAAAAAAAGCTGTGTAAAACTTTTTCCTCGACAAACAATTTCGGAAATCCATAAATAATGATGCGATGATCCCTCATTAAATCTTGCCTCCAGAAGAGGCTCCGTCGGTGGAGCTTCAAATAAGGGCAATCGATGGAAATTCTATTATGTTGAGAGATAATGTTTTGAAAGATAATAGTGAACGAGTGATGTGAGCTTCTACAGAATTTTTTTTTATTACATTTGTCTTTTAAACAAGTAAAAAATGAGCCGGAGTTTTCTTCGGAGCAATCGAGTTTTCTGTACAGCCTTTAACCAATGCCACCGAAAATAAGACAATGTTTCAGTGGTCTCGGTATATTGCTGTTATAAGCCGTGACCCATGAAACTTTAAAACCACTGCCCTGTGGTGGCTTGGACTTTGCTAGATGAACGATTTATAGCTAACTTTACTCTTTAATAAAATCAAAACTATTGAGTATAGAGAGCTGGAATTCTGCAGGTCTGCTGACAGGAGAATGAATGACCAAACTACCAATTTGCAGCTCTCTAGCCTCAGCAGTTTTTAAGATTTTGAGGGCGGACAGAAAAAAAGTGCTGACAATTAAACAAATCGGACTCCGGCACGAAAGTGTTTTTTTTTTTCAGAAAACTAAAAGGGACATAACACTTCATAAACGGGATTAAGGAAATTTATGGAGGTACTATGCAGTCGAAAACATCAGTAATCGAAATCTTTTTAAAATAAAATGTTTGATTAAAAGGATATTAAGATAAGAATATCTGTAAAAATTTTGAAACTTTTTTAAACTGGAAATGGTGACAATCTAAAATAAATTCGAAATAAAAGCGCAAGAAAGTGACAGGACTTGCAAATTGGAACACCCGAACAATTTAAAATTGAAAATGAATCATTTATGAACGATAAAACTATGAAGAATGAATAAAATAAATTTTCCAAGCTACACAGTGAACGAAATAAATATATTAGGGACCGCATGAGAGGCGCTTTTAAGTTTCCATAGATTTCGTGTCATCTTATTTCTTTTTTGTATCTCAATTTATTGATTTTTTCTTTTTAACTATTAAGATTTAATTTTTTTGAATGATGATAGATTATTTTCCATTTTCATATAACCATTTTCTTTGCATTTTGAATAGATTTTCTTTTCACCATAGCCCATATTTATCCCAAATTCATCCTCTAATCTTCATTTTTAGATGGAAAGGTCAATATCATTATAAACATATAAGAATCAACATTAACTTAAAAAACATCCTTTACTTCTTGAGATTTTCTTTTTATTATTATTCAAACAAGCTTTATTGAGTGCACTGGAAAGTGATAAATAAATATATAAAGCGTGGGCGCCAACATGGAAGGAAAGCTGGAAGAAAAACATAATATATATATATATATATATTTCATTTCAAGCAGCATTTCCATCCACGTTTTGGCGTCCACCGCTTTTATTTTTATAGACATGATTAATTATAAGAAAATCCTGGTGTCCTCAAAAACCAAAAAGAAATGTATTTGAAAGATTTTTAGCGCATTTAGATAAAATCGTGTTTTTTGAAAGAAAAAATATTTTTACCTCCATACTTTTAGTTTTGAGAGATATGTAATCTTTTATTTATCATTGTAGCTAACGAAAGAAGGTTCGATTGATTGATATATCACGTCTGGTTAAAAACTGGTGTCACAACTCTCGGTTATTGACACTGAAATTAATTTAGATTGAAAATAGATTAAATCTCAATTAATTTAATATAAAAAAAAAATCTATTATTTATATAATATATTTGTTCAAATATATTTATTCTTGCATAGATATTCTATTATAAAATCTAATTTGTTGAGGGAGGCCAGCCTCCTTCATAAAAAATATATAACTACTCTATGTTCATCCTTTCCAAGAATTGTGCTAGGACAAAATTGCCCTCCTCTATCACATCCCCAAGACAGGAACCTATGTCTCAAATTCCCGAATCTGGGACATTCAATCAACAAAATGTTTCACAGTCAAGGGGCACAGTACAGTTCTCAAAAACGGAGGATTTTCACGAGACAGCAAGAACCCATGGCGAGTCTTTTATGCCCAATCCTCAATCTGCAAAACATCGTTTTCTTGTCTCCTTGGCATATACGGATATGACCAAGGAGACAATGATTAATTGATACTTGCACATTTTTTTGATTTATTTTAAAATATCCTCCCACTGGGATTGCCAAACATTTTTTAACTCTCTGACTTACTAGATTGGATACAAATCCCTGGTATGGTTGTAGACATCTTGTGGGTTCTGGGAGCTGACCGCAGACTTTGCAAGTTGTCAGCTTTCTCATTCCCAGCCACCCCAACATGGGAAGGAACCCAACAGAACTTCATTTCTTTCCCGCTTCTTTTTAGTAAAAGCAGCCATTCCAATATATCTAAAATCAGAGGGTTTAAAGGGTTAAAAGATTCCAGCGACCTGAAGAACACTCTTTGAGTCCCACAATAATATAATAAAATTATTTTCATTCCGAATTAAAACTTCCTTTTAAAGCCCTTTAAAATTCCATATAATTCTGCTTGTAAAAAATCGATGCAACAGATGATAACTTGCCGCTTTGCTCTCTACATCAGGGAAGGCTACCCACCGAAAAAAGCCGACGCCTTGCATCTGACTTTGAGCCATCCCTGACTGCACAGTTGAGTTTTATCATGTTGCAAGATTGTTTTCTAAAAATATTGACCTCATGGCCTCACTGGACAATTCGTCTTGGTAACAAAATTAAAATGTCTAAAAAATTTTACCCTCTGGAAAGTTTCCAGGGGAACTAACTGAATATTTTGCTGGTAAAATCTCGATTCTTAGCATATTTAATTCACGGACAATGACATTTACTCTAAAAAGCGAATGGATAAGGTTGCTTGGGTGGACTTCATAAAACTGCCAATGCCTTTCATTTCTCATACAAATGCTGGTTAAAAGACTTAGGTAGCCCCTCTGAATCTATCCAGCTCCGAACCAGCAAACGCTTGTAATGAAGATCTAGTGGCAACCCTCATCAGCATCTACAAGCATGCTTCTCTCGTTTGAGATGATTTAAAATGCGCCAGTACACAACCCTATTCCTCCATGATGATTGAGTTGAGCATTTTTAAGGCTATTTGGCTTCGCAGAAGTGTACACCTCACACCCATAAACTTAATTTTGAAAAGACCCCCTGGCTTTATATAATCTAAAACTCCGAGGTTCGGTCTGCACCCCACGAAGTGTGAGACAGGACTTTCAGCAAATTCATTTGCTTCCAAGCATTTTGCCTTATTATATTTTAGATGTGGAATCCAGGTTAGCTTGCCTATCAAATCAAGCCAAGAAACCTTGTTCCACCACACATGGAATTCTCTGCCCTATAAATGAATAGATCTGGATCAGGGTGGATTCCCCTTATACGACAAAAGTGCATAGTTACCGTTTTACTGGCAGAAAATCTGAAAACCATTAACCTCAGCCCACTTAAACTATATTATTGATAGTCATCAACAAAAAGGCGTATATTTTATTCCTGGCGGAATTATTTTAGAAAACCCCCATTGATTACCAGGCGAACAAGGTTTTACACTTAAAACACTTCCTTGTGGTAACTCCTTCTTCTTGACTGAACACATCTGACATTGTTGCTCCAACCTGAACCTGAAAAATCCTATTTTTTGAAAGAGCCTTAATAAACAAGGGCAAAATTGCCCTCTCAGGTTGCATTTCATAAAGGACCCTCAAAATTGCCATAGCTCCATGTTGTATTATAAGCCTTCTCTAGATCAAAGAAAAACAGTGATGTGATGCTGCTAGTTGGCAAAAGTTCACATATTGAAGATTCATTCTACCAATACATCAGTTGTGGAGTGCATACCTTCCGAAAAACCACACTGAGTAGGCGACATGAACTTCCCTCTTTCCAAGTACCACATCAAGAGTGTGTTCACCATTTTTTCCATGATCTTTAATTACACAAACAAAGATGTCATTGCAATAGGACGAATAATTTTCTGTCTTGAATGGATCTTTTCCAGTTTCACAAATGGCAGTAATTTTTAACTTCTCCCAAGCTTGGGAAAGATATGTTTCTCGGGTAAAATTCTGTTAATTAGGCTTAATATGAGTTTCCTGGCATTTTTACGAGTCCACCAGGGAACTGGTCAGCGGACAAATTTTTGCCCGAAGTCCTAGGTATAGATGAAGACTAGCTGAGAACATTGTATTAAAAAGTCAAGAGCGTCATCTACACAGGGAAAGTCATCAGCAGAGTCATCTATTGAGCTGTGCTCCAGAATGTTGACCATCAGCTTTACCAATGGTCCATTTTGGGTAGCCTTGAAGATGGAGGATTGATGCTAAACTCACTACTATTGAAATGGTCACTGGTAAAATCTTTCATTTGATAGCTTTGCAATTAAAAATCAATAAGGAGTCATCACTACATATAGATAAATCAATGCTGATAACGTTGCCTGTTTTGAACATGAAAAAATACGTAGACTCCCCAGAGTTGAGGATCCTCACATTTTCATCTTCTATGATGGAACCTAAACACCTTCCTCTTTGATTGGTGATTATGTTTCCCACCCCAAAAGGACTTCTGCTATCCCATCTCCCAAAATAACAAAAGGGCGTGGTAACTGTTGAATAATAGATTTAAATTCATTGATGGGGAAGACTTCATTAGGTGGTAGATAAAGAGAGCATATTGTATATTTCTTTGCAAATGGATCTGCACACCTATCACTTGCAATGCCTGATTGATACTAATAGGATTTTGTGGGGTGTCATTTTTCGAACATACAAAAACGACACCACCATGACTTCCATTATTTAAATTATGGGTGAAGTGATAGGGATGTATACTCTCGTGGGCTGGGGCGCGTATTATACCAATCATGTCTCCTGCAGGGCTATACAAACATGAGACACTTCTGATATGAGCAGCCTATTCTTCCCATTTAGCTCTTAATCTCTGACAGTTCCACTGTAGAAAATTAATGAATTTACTTTCCTTTAGAGGCTGTTAAATTAGAGCCCTCTTTTAAGAGACTTTCAGCTTACTGCCTTGCTCCTTTTTTCTGGAAGAGACCTATTAGTTTATGGCTGCCTTCCTTTCAGAGGGTTATCAGTCTCAGAAACACCAGACAAAGCTGATGCTGCCTGAGGAGGGGTGTGAAGGTTGGACATGTGCATCCTCCAAAGGATCAGAAGCACCCCATTTAAAGCTGGTACAGCCTCCAGTGAGGTTGGAAGTGCCAGGTACACCAGGCACAGGCCTCCAGAGAGGCAGGAGTACCAGAATCACTGTTTTCTGCTTCCATAGAAGCAGAAGTGCCCAGAAACCACTGGCTGCCTCCAAAGAAGCGGGAGTGCCAGAATCAACTGGCACTGCCTCCGAAGAGGGCAGGGGTGCCAGAATCACTGGCGTGGCTTCTGAAGAGGCATGAGCGCCAAGAATACTGGCGCAGCATCGAAGAGGCATGAGCGCCAGCAATCACTGCGCCGCCTCCCCTAAGAGGAACGAGTACAGGTCGTAACTGGTTTTATTTTTATTTACATTATGTTTTGGGTAACATTGATTTTATTTCTTCTTCGGTTGTCAGCAAACACTGGAAAAAGGATATTCCTGGTCTAAGTACTGACTCAACACTCACTCTTTTGCTCTCTAAAATGTGATACGTTCGGTTACCCTTAATGTTTTGAATTTCTTTTTCCATGATGTATCATCACAATTAGGTGAAGATGAGGGATGGGATTGTCTCCACAATGCATAACATCTGGCCTCCTTATTACATATGCCATACTCTGGTTCACTGCATTTAACACATGTAGCAGGCTTCCCTTGTAAGTTTTTCTGTCTACAGGACCCTAACATGTGTCGAATTCTTGACAATGAAAACATCTCCTCGGTCTTGGGATATAATTGTTTAAACCTTGAAACATAACCAGGCTTCTTTCACTTATCTAGGCAATCGGGGTGAATTGAATGTAACAATTAATTGGGAAGTGGGGACTAGGACTTCATTTATCTTCTTCTTCATTCTTTCAATTCTTATTTACACCTTTGATCCCTTTATTCCTCTACAGCCTTTCCTTGGAGAATACACACCCAAGCTGGGGTGCATATATAATGCCTTGAGTAATTCCAAAAAGCATGCACTGCACACTCTACTTTAACTCCTCCCAAGGTGGAGGATAATGTTTTTAGCTTGTCACTTCTTTTGCCGAGGCAGATTCCACTGTCAGCCTTTCTGCCCCTCAGAAGAAAACTTAGGCTCTCGGCCACAACACTTGACAATATCTCTATATACATTAATAATGTCACAATCAGAGTCTTCAAATTAAAAAGTTCAAAACATATTTATCATACGAGTTTTCAAACATTCTTCCGAAGTCCCATTTTAGATACTATATTTTTTTAATAATTTCCCTTTACTCATACTGGAGTATAGGGTTTCAGTGTAATCACACTGGAAGGTTTGATTGATTTTTCAAAAAGAGGAAGGTTGCCAGAGGAGGTTCCTGCAGTCATCAACTGTGCCAATTCACTACCATTAAAGGGTACTTGAATCTTTATCCGTATTTTTCATAAAGATTAAAGTAATAGAAAAAAAATAAACCTGAAAACGTTAAAAAGATACCATCAGCCTCTCATGCTTAGTTTTTCTTCCACTAATGGCACAAGTGAGAACCGACTCCCAAATGTCCCACGTCCCCCTACCCTACCCCAAGGGGATGGGCAACAACATGATTAGAGTGCCCCAAGTGTAAGCCAAACCCACTTGATAGGAATGAGAGTATTATCAGAATACAATCACCCCCACTCTAATCACATTATAAGGGAAAACCGGACAGAGTGCCGAGAGTCCTATCAGCAAAAAACTATACCCCCCTCGAATCCGTGGCCCCAGCCCTGTAAAATAGTTCTGCCTGATATCACTCAGGTCCGAACATTATCGGGCAGTTGATGTCCTGCCATGGTTCCCACTATTTAGCTTCAGATATAAAACCCCATCCCAGCTATGATATCTTTTCTGTTTACCAGGTCAGTAAATTTAAGCAAAGTGGAAAGTTCCCACAGAAATTAAGCCAAATAAATTTAGAATCATAAGGATTTTTGGGCTCAGGTTTGAACTCGGGAATGAATTCCTAGGGTTCAAGAGCCCCCCTCACCACGTCAAAGTTTAGCCCACCACCACCTGCCAAAGGTTAGCCAAGAATCCATCTCCATCCCTAGTATATCAGGCACTTAGGGCTGCCTAAAACCTTTATCATTTGGAGCATGATTCTTTTGCGCCTAATTCCTGCCATTCTTTATTGACAGTTTGTGTTTTTGGTAAGCTGTAAAATTTTGTCCTTATGATTGGTTTCATTGGTGTAGTATAAATAAATAAAGTTAAGGGTTCCCCTAGTCTATTTTAAGCCTCATTAGAATACTTAAGTCTCGCCATACATATATGGTAATTATGAATATTGTAGGCTGCCACACGGTCCTTTTATATATATATATATATATATATATATATCATATAATATATTCTATATATATATATATATATATATATATATATATATATATATATATATATATTGTTACGAAGTGCCAAGTATCTGGTTACCATTTATCAATTATTACTCACAAAAGCCAGACACCTGAACCCTCATAACACGTTTTAAACGACTGAATACACTAAAGGCAACAGTGATCCCTTAACACTTACCAGTATTGCAGAAAATCAGACTAAGTTCATCAAAAACAGGGGGTGGTGAGTGTAAATCTTGTAAGTAATTAAATTAATCAAAGGGCATCACTCCATCAACAACTTTCAAAACTCTAAGTATTTCCCTGATTTCAGAAGTCTAAGTACTTCCCTGGTTATAAGTCACTTCAATCAAATTGAAGGAAAGCAAATCAATTACCACTCTATGTTTCTACCTAACATGAATATAATCATAAAAATTAAATATATTTATACTGGTGTAAGATAAAGAAAACACTTATAAAAATTTTAAATTTAAATACAAAAATTTATTATTAAAATTCACAAAATTTATAAGTGAAATTCACAATATCAGGGAAAATTACTGTTACTTGAAAACAAAGTAAAGTTTAATCAATTCTTGAATCAAATTAAGTAAAATTAAATCAAAATTAATTTATCACAAAATTCAAGAAAATTAATTCAATTGAAATTCAAAAAGTGTTAGGCAATAACTGAAAATTTGAAATTAATTCACAAGTGCTAAACAACAATAAAACTTGAAAAGAATTTCTAAGTAAATGCAAATCAATTCACAAGTGTTAAATTTAATTAAATGTGCAATGTGAAAACAAAATAACTAAGTCAATTTGAAATTGTGAATGTAAATGAATATAAAACAAAAAGACACACTTCAATAAGAAAATGAATAAGTGCACAAACAATGGAACAGACACAAACACAAAAAATATCAGCAATGTGTAAAAGTGTAAATCTTTTTTCATTCAAAAACACTGTAACCAACAGTTTTTACCAAACCTTTGTAACAGACAACAATTCCTATCAATTATTAGTTAAACACAATTCCTATCCGTTATTAGTTAAACATACTCCCTATCCATTATTAGTTGCAACTAATAAAATATAACCACACTTTACCTTTTTTGGTATACCAACTTCTTTCTTTCTCTTGTATATTACACTTTCACAAAAAAAACCAGGCGCCGTTACGAAATGTTTGTTCAGATTCCACAAAAGAAATTAAATAAACTAAATAAATTCTAAGAAATATCAAATATAGAATTCTCACAAGTTATGAGTGACCAAATTTACGTTACGTTAATATAATCTCGATGTCGAGTGAGAGAGAGAGAGAGCGAGAGAGAGAGAGAGAGAGAGAGAGAGAGAGGGAGATCTAACTGCCTCGAGGTCTTAAGATCGAATGAAAACTCTTCCTTGCGGAAATTGGGCTAGGCAGATGACAAATACGTTCTGGGTACGAAAGCTTCCAGAAAGTTCTGAAATCTGACGCAATCTTACACACATAATGTGCAACATCCACGTGGGACTTGACAAAGATATACACGTACCATACAAGTCTGCTCAACAGATACGTACCCGATTGAAACGGAGGGTAAACGATAATTAAGATTGACATGTTTTTGATGACAACGAGCTCGCTATCAAACGCGCTGACAGAGCAGGGAAGCAAACGGATCTCGCAGACTCTAATCTTAAAGTGCTGACATAAAAGTTAAACATTTGCAGCTTTGAAAAGACAAGGATCTCTCTCTTTACGTTATATATATATTCTTTTACAAGACGTAAATGCGAAATCTGAACACACATTTTAAAACATCCTATTCTAAGCTATCTAGGAATCTGAAAAAATGTTGCACAATCTACATGACATTTCAAAGAGGGGAAAACATGCATTTTGAAAGTAGCAATAATATATAATAATATATATATATATATATATATATATATATATATATATATATATATATATATATATATATATATATATATATATATATATATGTGTGTGTGTGTGTGTGTGTGTGTGTGTGGTGTGTGTGTGTGTGTGTGTAGTGTGTGTATGTATGTATGGCTATACGTATCGTATATATGTGTTGTGTGTTATCAAGACATGTGCCTGGATAAAAAAAATCTAAATAATAGTGTATCCAGGGTTTGGTAATAAGTACACGACTGTACCTACTGACAATTTGATGGAATTCTAACGGATATATAAAGAAAAGAGCAGCTGGATATACCACTTCCAAGCACAAACTAGTAGAATTAATTACAATTTGTATGAAAGATTGTAAATTTTCATCCGACGGGAAATTTTACTTCCAAAATTTTGGTATGCAATAGGCATCCCTCTTAATCCAGTGATGAGTAATTTGTATATGGGATTCTTTCGAAAGCAAAATGTTAGACAAAAATCATCTCACGTAATGTAATGCTGTTCAGGTATAACGATGACACGTTTCTGGCTAGGTAACGAAAATGTAAAGGACTTCTTTATCAAATTGACTAAATTAGTACCATAAATAAAATTCACTATAAAAATAGAAGAGGGTGATTGGGTACCCTTTTTTGATTTACCCAATACATAGAAACTAGTAATGGATGTACAGAAAACCAACGCATATTTTCTGCCTATGTTTCATTTTTAATTTGGCCACAGCAGTAAAGTTAAACTCCGATTAATGGTTATTATAGATGAAGCTGTGATTATTTTTCTCCCTCTGAGAATACTTCCCATTTATGAAAAATTTCGCGTTAAGAAATAGTTTTCCTTTCATGTCTTTGCAAAGCATCAACTTGAGAACATTGATGATAAAATCTATATGATTAGGGATATAGGCAAAAAATTGAAATATCCTAACTCTGTATTAGACAATGCATAATGAGCTAAAAAAAAAAACTAAAAAAAACTTTTATGATAACGAAAAAGTATTATAACACGAAAAATCTACTTGCACCGCAAGTAATAATAATTTCAAAGAAATTCCGCGTCTACTTGGGAATTTTTGGAGCCATACAAACAATAAACAAGTACTTACCAAGAACTTGCCAGACAATACTAAAATATGTGTATACCAGATTCACGTAAACTCTTCTGATGTGTATACTAGATTCCAAGTAGTTCTTGTGATGGCTTTTATTTTGGTCATATAAAAAACATTATAAAAGAGAATAGAGCAGTATGACAAATGCGCAAAAGATGCAAAAGCGAACAGTGAAAATTTTGTGGATGTTTGTGAAAATAATCATACAATCAACTTGACGGGAGTTAAAAATATAGTTTGACTCTCATAATAGACTGGAAAGAAACATTGCTGAATCTAGTTTACAGGGAAAGTTTTTCTAAGAACATGAACATTAGCAAATACCTGTATAAACTTAATTTATGAATTTCAAAGAGAAATATACCAGAGAGACGGTGGAAAGGGAATCGGGCTTCCGCTAGAGAAAGAAATTTGTAAAATGGTGACCTGTCACCAATGGCAGATGCATCCCTTCAGCTATATATATATATATATATATATATATATATATATATATATATATATATATATATATATATAATATATATATATATATATATATATATATATATATATATATATATGTTGGAGGAAGGTTGTGTCTCAACAAAAGTGATTAGACCCTCCTGGAGTGTTTTTTACTGGCTAAAGAACATGAACTAAGTGGAAACAGGAAGATGGAATTAATACCAACAGCAATAGTTAACAGTATTATGATTTATTTACAATACTAAAAAAAATTCTAATTCAAATAAATCCAAAAAATACATTAAAGTTAAATTGCAACCTCCTCACTATAACAGTACAGCCAAACAAATTACTTTATATTCCTTATCTAGGATTAGTATAGTAGTAACCACAGTCTCTTTACTTAATGACAATCATGGTGACTAATGTGCACTCGAGCCATTTAAATACGTAACACAGAAAATTTAAATATTTACTCCCTTAATATGAACGGATAGTTTCAAGCATACCAGCTCTAGCCTAACTTCCTTCAAAACTGCATTCAAATATGTACATACCTAATTTCAACCTTGAGCGTTTAGGCCTATTCCCAGAACAATATTTAATCCAGCTAGCCTTAGGGTACAAGCACGCTCTACTTAAACTACTGGAAGAATACCCAACATGACTAACAGAGTAAACATTTTTCTAAAAAAATGTGTACCAAAACATGAATAGCGTAGAGAATGCACTGCACATGATGGATAGGCCCTACCCTGAGCTAGGTTAAGACAACACAGACTAGGGATTACAGGTAGCTCATCCTGGATAGCTGTATGGAGAACCGACTAATAAGTTACATGTAGCCTATCCGGCTAAGCTATGGAGAACAGACTAATAAGTTACATGTAGCCTATCCTGGCTAAGCTATGGAGAACAGACAATAACGTTACATGTAGCCTATCTGGCTAGCTATGGAGAACAGAACTAAGAGTTTACATTTAAGCCGATCCTGGCTAGTTATGGAGACAGAGACACGGAGTTACAGGTAGGTGCAAGCTAACATATAGGTAATTTGTAGAAACCTCATACCCTGCACTAGTTTCTTCACAACAAATCATGTTAATTACAGGCAAGTGAAACAACAACCTGCTAGGCTATAAAATGACGCTAAGTTTAAACCAGGGGACTGTTCTTCCCATGGACAGCTCCACCTGGCCGCTTACTACCACAAATAGTGTATTTGCTACACACAAAAACCACAATTAAACTTTACCTGATCAACATCACTGCTGGCTATTCTATGAAAGTCCCTTTCAGTCTACATCAAATTAGATAAAAATCACGAAAATACTCGTAACACCAGCTCACACAGAGTTATGTAAATACTCCTTGCACCTTTTCATCCCTTCTAACACCTTAGTGTACGTCTCTGGTCTCACCGTCACGAACATTTCTTCGTTTATATAGAGGTGTGACTTTCTGGAATGGTCCGGTTCAGCAGATCCCTCCCATGCAAAACAGTCCTTCGTACTTCTGTAAAAAACAGGCATTCTGTCTGGAATTTCCCAACCCTTCTGGAAAATAACGGAAATGAAACAAAAACAAATATTTTCAATTAGACATAAAAAAAAAACTTCGTTTTTTTTTTTTCATTACAATCCACATAAAGGAAACACTATTCTGATGTTACTTAAATGTAACATTGCCTCCCCACAAGGACAAGAAAAATTCTTGAATTTTCGTCCCATTACATTTCTACTTAAATAATCTCCACCTACAATTAATCACTTCCCTTAATATAGGGATACTCATCTGGAACTGCTGAATATGAAGAGCCAACCTCATAATCTTCCATTAAGGGGTTTTTGCAGTATCTAAAATATGTTAAAGGACGGTGATCCGTTTCCAAGATTGAACTGCTTGCCATACAAATATGGGTAGACTTCTTTGGTAGCCCATACAAACTGCAAGCATTCTCTCTCGATTACAGCTAAATCGCTCCACCTCTGAGAGTTTCGCTACTTCGCATAGAAGACCTGGCAATTAATCATTATTAAATGTTCCTTGTAAAAGTACAGCTCCAAGCCTGTACGGAATGCATCTGTACGAAGAATAAAGAGTTTCTGGAAAGTTATAAGTTTCAGAATAGGTCCTCTAGTCAGAATTTCCTTTAGTTCTCTGAAATGCCTTAATCCTCACTGTCACCCCATAATACCCATTTGAAGCATTCTTATTGGTTGAGATTAGTAGTGGCGCAGCAACGCTGCATAGACTGGGATGTATCTCCTATAATAAACAGCTAAACTAGAAAGGATCGAACCCCTTTTCGTCAGTGGTACGCGTCTTGAAGGTTCTGATCTTTTCTGGTGTCGGCCTCATACAGCCATCTCCTACTATATGTACTAAATATTCAAGTTTTCCTTAAATTTCTGTTTTACTTGGCCCTTACAGTCAAATGGCCTCTCTCAAACCTTACTAGAACTTCTTGCAGCAGGGACAGTGTTCATCCCAGGTCAGTGGGATTAAAATATCATCAAAGAAGGTCTCTATAATTATTTAAATCCCAAACAATTCCCTCATCAATCTGTTAAAATGGCAGGTGCTGTTACTCTAATCCAAATGTAATACTGTAAATTGGTAAAGTCCTCCCTCACGTGTTGCAAATGCAAGTATCTTGGTTTACTATCCTCTGCTAATGAATGCCAGTACCCCTTTGTCAATCCAGTTGGTAAAGTATTAATACCAGCAATTTAGAGAGTATATCGTCTACCTCTGCATCGGTCTATTCTGCATCAAATTTAACCAATTTATTCAGCTGCCTCAGATCTAAACATAAACCTAACCTTTCCCATCCTTTCTTTGGAGCTAACACATTGGTGAAGAATATGGAGGACTTGGATGGTTCAATAATAAGTTTAAATCTTTCAAATTTTGCAGGTCCCTTACTTACCACTGCCTGCAAGTGATACGGGAATAGGATAAGGTTTGTGCTTACACCTCTGGATATTCCAATTCATGGGACAAACTGGTTTTCCTGGTTTTTACCTGGGAAATCTGTGAACAGATCTTTTTAAAAATCTCAGAAGTTCTCTTGCGGTCAGCTAACATCGCTGTTCGTCATGTCCTAATTAGGTTAACATCCATCAAATTTTCCTGCTGAGTGTGGACTGGGTGTTCGATAGGCCTCTCTCCAACCAAGCAATCTTCCAAAACTGCTACAGAAGCCTTATGTATCTCTGCTGGATCCCTATAAAAATATCCTTTGAACATATTATGTGGATTTTCTGGGAGTATTATCACATCAATGACAGAGTTAAGTCTGTGCAAACCTTAGTTACTTTATAAGGACCTTTCCACTCACTGAAGTAATAATTATTATTGTTAGTGGTAGCAATAAAAGACATCATCACCAACTTTCCAATTTCCTATTTTAGGTTCAGATCATAATATTCTTTAGCTTTATCTTGGCACTGTGAAGTCATTCACTAGCTAACCTGCAAGTATCCTCAAGTCTTCTCTTAGGTTAAACAAAACATAATCGCAAGAATGTCTCACCTCAGGTTCGTCAAATCTAGCCATAATCCTTAAGAAAAGTTAAAGGACCCCTAACAGTATGGCCATAAAACCAATTCAAAAGGAGAAAATTAGTACTTGCCTGTGGTACATCTCTATAAGCGAATAATAATGGTGCTAAGACTCTATGCCACCTTAGGTTGTGGTTCACTACACATCCTCTCACATTTTCTTAAGAGTGCCATTAAATCTTTCCACCAGGCCATTACACATAGCGTTGATAGGGAGTAGTGTTAATCATCTGATTTGACAACAACCTATAAACTTCTTCCATGATTTCTGAAGTGAATTGTGTTCCTCTATCAGACAAAACCGCTCGAGGTTACCAATCCTACAAAATATTTCCAGCATGCTTCTGCGACCGTTGAAAGAATCAATATTGATAAAGCTACAGCTTAAGGATAACCTTGGCAAAAATCAACAACTGTTAGAATATATCTTGAGCCATTTGAGGATCTAGGTTCAATATGGACACACTAAATCAAACCCCAAATTAGCAAAGGTCACCTATTAACAGGCATCTTCCTAACCTAGCTTTACCACTCTACCTTTGTCTACAGTACGCGACAAATATCACACGAACCTAAGATATCTAACTACTTCTCGAATAATACCGGGCCAGTAGAATTTAATCTAAAATTCTATTTTAGTTTTGTCAAGTACCAAGGGACCACCCATCAATCCGGGAGGAGCCGTTCCCAAAACTGTTGATCACTGAATTGTACTAGGAATAATTAAAGGTTCTTTAAAGTTTCTCTACCTGACCTTTCTATAAAAGAATCCTTTCTAAAATAAATATCCTGAAATTCAGTTCCCTTTTCTTCTGCTGAACTCCCGACCCTCTTGAGCATATTCTTATCTTCACGAGGACTAGGTCTCTTCCTGCGATCCTTCGGACTTTGTTTTCATGAGATCCAAACTCAGTTACTTAAGTCTAGGGTTTTTCTGTCTCTGGCTTCTTGTGTTACTGCACCAGCAGGGCTATTTTCAGACCCTTACCTAGGTTGCACCGGGTATTTCACCAATGATTACATCATACAATGGGTTGTCTAAACAAGCGCTAGAGTATTACCGCTAAAATAAGGACACTTCACAAAAATTTCAGTTCTGGAACACCTAAACTTTCAGAATAGCCATAATAACATGACTAATTTACCTGTAAAACTTCTCATTGGTTACAGGCTTTCCTATAATACAAAGTGGTGCAGCCTGCTGTCCATCATCAATAAACCACTGGCGTTCCCTCACTTCCCCAGGGGCTGTATTTAGTTTTCTCTCGTTCACTGCACTACTTCCACCACAAACTACTTTAAATCCTTTCCCTTCTTTAATAATCCAGCCAGCTTCATTCATAATTTCTTTAAGGATCAACTTTGACAAGTAGCTGCGTGTTCGGATTATGAGGATAGAGTTTACCTTTTGAAACACTGTCCATTGGAGGTAACTTGTTCTTCACCACAGCAGGCCGCAGCCTTTACCTTTCTTGTCAGTGACTTATTTTTCTGCCACCACTACCCGGTATAATAGCAATCTTTTTGCCTATGCCCACTCTTGCCACAAACAAAACAGGTGAAACTTGTACCTGCAAAAATTGGAGCATACCACTACTGACTTTACTTTGCAATGTAGGTGTACACTGGTTTACTGGGAAATTTTTGCACTGGATAAACATGAGCTCTCTATATCGAACAGCACTTGCTACACTCCTGAAGGGATTTTAACTGTCTTTCTTTAAGAAAAATACTTAAAGTTATACGGGTAACAAGCTTCAAAAAATTGTTCCCTCATAAAGCAAATCCATCAAAAGGACTCAAAGTCTTACTACATCGTTCCAATCTCCATCCATCTATGCAACAAACTTTTTCATACGAGCTGCCAAATGTTGAGCAGTTTCACCTCTAAATTAAACTTAGAACCTCGAAATCTTACGGAACCCTCAGAAGTACAGTTCAAAACCTTTTAAAGAGAAGCTTTTACCTGGTCAGAACTTTCTGCCCAGTTGCAGTTAACTGATGGTAAATTTCCCAATGCCTTACCTTGAAGTAGGGATGCCAAGCTGATTGCCCAAACACCGCCACACTGCCATTCTGAATGGTAGCAAACTCTAAAACCTTTGAAGATAAGCAATCGATGTCATCAGTTTTATCGTTGAACACTGATACTTTGGTAGTTCAGCTTTGTCTAGCCCTCCTGTTACTTCCCTCTGCAGATCAGGTGGTCTAGCCAATTTGAGCTTTAAGTCTTCTTTCTATTTCTCTTCAGCCTTAACTTTAGCTAACTCAACTTCTTTAAGGGCCTCTGCTTGAGCGCCGGGCTTGAGCCTGAAGCCTCAACTGAGCCGCGTGCTTGTAATTCAACTTTTTCCAAGTCTCTTGCTGCTGGTCTCTCCTGACTGTCAGATTCCAAGCTTTCTTTTTCGGCTTTTTCTTTTCGCAATAAATGCTCTCCAGTCTTCACCCTCTAAACCAATCTCCTACCCAGCCGAATCAATCTTTCCAAATCAACATCTTTTCCTTATTCCACTTGAAAGCCAGCACGGAAAGGTCCTGTTCGGGCGCCCACACTATTGTGGCAAGGAAGGTTGTGTCTCAACAAAAGTGATTAGACCCTCCTGGAGTGTTTACTGGCTAAAGAACATGACTAAGTGGAAACAGGAAGATGGAATTAATTACCAACGCAATAGTGTAACAGTATTATATTATTTACCTTACTAAAAAAAAAATTCTAATTCAAATAAATCAAAAATACATTAAAGTTTTAAATTTGCAAACCTTCCTCGTATAACAGTACAGCCAACACAAATTACTTATATCCTATCAGGATTGTATAGTAGGTAACCACAGTTTCTTACTTAATGCAATCATGGTGACTAATGTGCCACTCGAGCCATAAATACGTAACACAGAAAATTTAAATATTTACTCCATAATAAGAACGGATAGTTTCAGATACCAGCTCTAGTAACTCCTTCAACCTGCATTAACAAATATTGCATACCTAATTTCAACCTTGAGCGTTTAGGCTATTCCCAGAAATCAATATTAATACAGCTAGCCTTAGGGTACAGTCCACGCTCTAACTTAACTACTGCCCCGGAATACCCAAAAGGATAACAGACGTTAAACATTTTCTAAAAAAATGTTGTACAAACATGACTAGCTTAAGAGTAATGCACTGCAAACATATGGATAGCCCTACCCTGGCTAGTTAGGACAACACAGGACTAGGATTTACAGGGTAGCTATCCTGGCTAGCTATGGAGAACAGACAATAAGTTAATGTAGCCTATCCTGGCTAGCTATGGAGAACAGACTAATAAGTTACATGTAGCTATCTCTGGTTAGCATGGAGAACAGGACTAATAAGTTACATTAGCCTATCATGGGCTAGCTATGGAGAACAGAACTAAGAAGGTACATGTAGCCTATCCTGGCTAGTTATGGAGAACGAGACACGGGAGTTACAGGTAGGTTGCAAGCTACCCTAAGGTATTTGTAGGAAACCCTCATACCCTGCCACGTAATTTTCTTGACACAAATCATGTTAATTACAGCAAGTGAAACAACAACCTCGTTAGGCTAACAAAAATGAGGCCTAAGTTTAACCAGACTGTCTTCCCAATGGACAGCTCAACCTGGCCGCTTATACTCACAAATAGTGTATTTGCTACACACAAAAAACCACCATTTAAAACTTACATGATCAACATCACTGCTGGTCCTATTTCTATTGAAATCCCTGTCATTCTTACATCAAATATATAACTCACGAAATACCGTAACACCAGCTCACACGAGTTATGTAAACCACTCGCTTGCACCTTTTCCTCCCTTTCTAACACCTCTAGGTCCGTCTCGTCTCACCGTCACGAACATTTTCTTCTTCTTATTAGAGGTTGTGACTTCCTGGAATGGTTTCCGTGTTTCAGGCAGATCCCTCCCCACTGCAAACAGGCCTTCGGTACTTCTGTACAAACACAGGCAGTTCCTGTTCTTAGTTAATTTCCCAACCCTTCTTGAAAATAACGGAAATGAAACAAAACAAAGATTCAATTCAGACATAAAAAAAAATTCGTTTTTTTTTTTCATTCAATCCACATAAAGGAAACACTTATTCTGTGTACTTAAATGTAACCAAGATAATATATATATACATATATTATATATATATATATATATATATATTAGATATCATATATATATATATATGCTGGACAACATATAATTAATTTAATATGTTTATTTGAAACCTTTTTAATTGATAATTGTAATCATATATATCTCATCAATTTCTGTCAATGAATTGGTCTTTCACTTCTAAACCTTAACGTTTGATAAGTTTTGTAATTTGACAGTCTTGTGCCGGTTTTATTCAACGAGTATTAATCCCCATATTTTCGAGGACAAAAAAAAAAGAATTCCCATAAGAACTTGTAATTTCAAATATATGACAATATCATCACCGTCACGACCGCTCACCATCATCATAAGGCCTCCCGTGGGTTCCCCATTAAAGTAAAGTGGGCGCTGAAAAGGCCCAATGTAAAAAAGAGCAACCGTCTGATCCAACGCCTCTTCGTGGCGTGTTCCACAGGACAATCAAAATACTATCAGGGAGCAAACGATAATTCTATACAAGAGTTATAACTCATTTTCGTTACTCACGTATGTAGGAAGTACGCCCACTAACAGATGTACGGATACACACATGCTTACTTTAATACAATGGTAACTCGGTAACTTTCCCCGTTTACTCGTTGTATCAGGAAAGCATCAACCACCTCGTTTATGCACACGGCGTGTTTTCTATGTTTTTTATCTCTGCATCGCAGAGGGGAATCCAGCGTTTGCACCTGTCTCCAACCGGCAAGAGCTAAGGTTATCAACGCCTACTTATATATATATATATAATAATATATATATATATATAATATTATAATATATATATATTTTTTTTTTTTTTTTTTTTTTTTTTTTTCCTCTACCAGTGCCTTTAAGATACATTTTCATAAAATATAGATGACTTTTTAAAGTAGGATATGGTAACTCTAGATTAAGTAGCAACAATATTAAGAAAATGGATACCAGCTAAAAGTCCTTCAGGATAAAAAGAATGAGTATATAATATACGCCCATACATTAAAGTGTATATATATATATATATACTATATAGATATATATATATATATAGACGTATAATATATATAATATGTATGTATACATATATATATCTGTATGTATACATATATATATAGATATATATATATATATATTATATATATTATATATATGATAATATACATTTAATATATATTATATATTATATATATATATAGATATTCTATATATATATCATATATATATATATATATAATATATATCTATAGTTATATGATAGACTATACCTTTGACTAAGAGTTCAACAATATAACAAAATATAAATAAAATCATAAAATAAATGGTTTGTCGATGACACTTTTGTTATTTTTCAAATGCAGCCTTCCATGCAGTATCATTTCCCCAATACATCAATGAATCACATCCAAATATCAATTGTTACATATAGAAGAGAAAGAAAATGATCGAGTACCATCTTGGGATATTTTGCCGTTCGAAATGTGATGGTTTAACACTTTCCGGTTTTAAAAAAAAGGACTGTCCTCCGGACAGGTTCAAACTTTAAAAAAGGACTCTCTGCGGCAGTGTTCAAACTTTTATAGTGCTTGTTTTATCTTTTAACTAATTCAATCTTTACCTTGTCCATCGGTTACACTCTAACCTCCTCTTTGGATTCATATCATAAAGAAATATAGTTCCTGTAAAATATTTTTACGGTAATCTGGTTCCCTCACATGGTTTTTTTTCAAACATTGCAGAATTTTCGTAAATATGCAAACTATTCGGACTCCCTTCCAAAACACTATTCCACAAAAGAAACTATATTTGTATTCTAACATCTAAGATGACAAATTTTGAATGATCTCAATCTGCCAATGAAAAAACACTTTAATATGTTACAAGTTATTTTATTCCAAAAAATCCATCTTTACAATACGATCACTTTTTAATCTAACGACAGACTTGCCCTATACTGCAGCACCTCCAGTAGTTATAATATTTACTGCTCAGATGTGATTTGGGACTACGTGGGTTCGACTAAACGAAAGATTGCTAAAAAGTCAGAGGATTCACATAATGGTGCAGTCATCGCACTGCTGAGAGCGTTCAATCCTGAATGATACACCGGTACAGGTGTATGTGGCTTGAGGCGCCTCCTTAGGTTGCTTATACTCCTTTTCCGGATCATTCAGTTTCATTCTTCAAATTTTAGTCCTAGCCAGGCGGTTTTAAATTGCTTTGTTGTCCGTATATTTGTGTATACATTATCTATATATATATATATATAGTTATATATATATATATATATATATATAATAGATATATATATAGAAAAGTGTGTGCACTATGTATTATACAATTAACCCAAGAAAACAAGGCATCATTACACAAAACATCGTTCCTCCTTAGTTCTTCCAGGTATCATTCTGAAACGAAAGAAGATTATGCTTTCACTCTCCGTGTCATTAGGTTTAACAGGTATCCCCTACAGATCAAGAAAAAAGATATTCAGTATTTAGTTAGATTAGGAACTCCATTGTTGGACCGATTCTCGATTTGTAGGCTGACAGAGAAAGAGAGATCAGAAATAGAGCGAGACTCCCTTGGAAATGGATCGACTGAGTTCCCGCAGCAGAAGTACTTCTAATCTTGGGTCTATCCTTCTCTTTCCTCTCCTTGTTTTAATTCGGTTTCCTATTTGCCTGATGATTTCAGTCCTTCATGTTTTAGTCTTTTCCGTTTTTTTTTTCATGCATTGCATCGTTATTGCACACGAACATTACCTGATACTTCTTGTAATTAGATTGTATTTTTAACCTAGTAAACTTTTTATTCACTTTTCACACCTCCAAAAATTCACGCCCATCGATTTGGAAAATGATGATATACAAAACAGGATGCCGTTTCCTACTTTACCGTTTACTAATGACATGTACTCGTAATGGAATTTCATTTGTATTTCATTACGTCTCGATCTTTCTTGATACTTTGACAATTAAAATATTTTCATTGATGCCACCAATTCTGTCAGGAACGATGTCCGTTTCTTTCATAAGATCTCAAGCCAAGATCGCACGGATCTAATGGGTTCGCATTCATGGTAACTGAGCGTAAACTCACTCGAATCTTCGTAAAGGAACTGTTAATCATACTTAAGTACATAAATGCAACGTCGGAGACACTGAATGCTTTTTTTTTTTTTCATGTCGGTTTAAAATTATGTAGGTCTTTTGCAGTGCTGTGCTTTTACAATATTACAGGATAATAAAAAAGCAAACATAGGATACAGGACCAAAGAACAGCGTGAATAGGCTCAAGAAACAAAAAAGATGTGGAGCTTGACTATGGGACAAACGTTCGCAAAATTGGCATTTGGTCTGTTTTGCCATCCTCTCAGGATCCAAAGTACGATGGGCCATCCTTGCTCACCTCTTCCAAAAGTGAATGGAAAATGGATTACGCTATTAAAACGGATTTTCCTAGTAGTTTAGTCTTGAATAAACAGATAGGTCTTTCTTTATAAAGTATTATGGTAAGTTCATGTCGATTATTACCAATTGAAAAGAAACCCACAAAATCACTGGGTAAACGGTTTACTTTAAGTATTTACATTAATTTAAACTCCACACCGATACTTTGCAGGCCCATATCTGTGACCCATTTCAAGAGATGCGTAGGTTTCAGCCTGGGTCAAGGCCAAGCAGTCTTCTACAGGCTGACAAACCTACACATACTCTGAAAATGGCCACAGATAGGTCCTGAAAGTACTCGAGTGTGGAGTAAATTAAATGTAAGGATTTAGAAGTGAACACGTTACACAGTGATTTTGTGGTTTCTTTTTCCAATCTCAGAATAAAACTGAAGAGTTTTGTTTGGTTCATATTACCAATATTTAATCGTTAGTTCCATATCCCTGAGTTGACTACGCTGATATTTTCTCAGAATTCAGCCATAACTGTAACGTCTTCTGATCTAGACGGACCCAGAACCATATTATAGTCTACCCAAAGTACGTGGCTTCAATTATAATTATATTCTTGTGTGTAGAACACATTAAGAGAATATTTATAACTAAGTCGTTTATGAAACACTAAAATGCGCGAAAAACATCACTCAGTAAACGAATGTTAAGTCTAAGGGAAGGAGATTATGTGCTGTTAATTCAAGAATCGCATGACAAACCTGCTCCAGAGTTTCTCGGTTGCTGCTCAAAACGCTTACACAAGAAGAAACAAACCAGTCGCCATGACGGCAGAACTTTCTAAAGAATGCATAAAGAACTAATACATAAGTGTTCTCTTTTATGTGCCGTTTAATATTTTCCTAAATTCCTTCTCTGTAACACATTGTATCGAATGTTATTCAGTTGTCTTTCATGTATCCCTCTTTACATCGCTCCTCGTCCACGCTTTTACTCGCTATGCTGTGTGCCAATCCCCCCCCCCCCCCAAAAAGGTTTCCTTGCTATGCACTTTCTTCTGTGAAGGATTTGCAAGTCACGCATACTAATTCAAGTTTGAGGACTCTCTCTTATCTCTCTCCTCTCTCTCTCTCCTCTCGCTCTCTCTCTCTCTCTTTCTCTCTCTCTCTCAGGAATGTGAAGGTGGCAGTCGTATGTCTGCCACGCAATAAGAATATTTATTAAGTATATCTTAGTATAGCCCACTATGTGGTTATAACAGCAATTATCCGTTTTTAGAGAGATTTCCAGGAAATGGGGGAAGTATCAATTCAAGTTCCTCTTTTGCAACTGTTCTCGAGAAAAGCAGATACATGTTGGATGGTTTGGAGATGAAAAATGTCGTCTTTTTATATGCAAGAGTAATATCTGTGCAGCGTCTGGCAACCTTTGTTATAAATGGGTCGTATTTTACTTTATCTTTCTTCTGGAATTGTGAGAGTAACAGTCGTTTCGTTTCAACTGAATGTTTTTGCGACAAGAAGGTCCTCTAGGATGAGATGTTTTGCTTATTAAAAAAAACCAACACGTGTGAAGAATCTTTCTAAGATCATATAATATGTATCATGCATTATCAGTTAAATTTCCCGCCCACACCCTAAGATAGAGAGAGAGAGAGAGAGAGAAGAAGAGAGAGACGAGAGAGAGAGAGAGAGAGAGAAGAGAGAACGCGTTTACTTCACGTAAACACTGTCTGGTACACATTTTCTTGAATCAGGACATGAAAAGCATTACTTCCTATAAACACTTTCCACCCTCTTATATGGCAATTTTAGTTCAATTCCTTCATCATCACTTTAATACTTCTATGGTATACAGTCTTCCACATACATCTCGAAATGCTCTGAATCTACCTTGTCCACCTCACTTGATTAATTTCACAGTATCTATATACTCCAAACTTCCCAGAATACCAATTGTTCCTGTTACATCATATACTACGCAAGCAATCAGGCAAACTCGTCAGCATTGTCTCTCATTAAATAAAAAAAAAAAAACCCTCACTATGCTTCATAAAGGAGACCTGTCTCATCAGTCCCCTCATACATCTCATTTAAAGATCCATCAGTAATCTCTAAGTCGAGTTGCTATGCGTCGATGTCCATCAATTCTGACAAAAAAGGTCCTTTTTGAAACCTCCAGTCTCTTGTTTGGCCGAAGTACTAAGCTTATCATCGCAATGACAAGGTAGAATGAGTTTTTTTATTTATACGTGCATATTTTATCACTGGTTTTCGGAACACTATGTCGCGTGTTGTAAAACGATAAAACAGAGCTTTGTAGCAGCAATTAGAGTAATCTAATCGGCTGATAGTGTTGTTCTTTGGATGCCAAAAAAATCATTGTCATCAGCTGTGATTGTCTCTCGGTGCATTTCCTTGTAAAATAACGCAACAATCTTGGCAGTTAATCACAGGATGCTTTTTCTCTTGCGGTCTGCAGATTCATATAACTGGTGGTTAAGCGAGTATTCTTAGAGCAATTGAACGAGGAAAACGAAGAAAATCCACTTAACATAATTGGAAAAAATCCATTAATGGGAAATCTCCCACTCTCAAATGTAACATACTATCAATTCTCCATCTCTCTCTCTCTCTTTCTCTCTTTCTCTTCACTCTGGTGTGTGTGATGTGTGTGTGCGTTCCCTTCCAATGCTGCGGCCCTAAGAAAGGGTTATCTACAATGCAAATTTATCTTTGTGAATAATCCTTCGACTCACAAAATTATTCCATTTCCTCCTTATGCAACATTCATGGCTTTTTAAAGTATTTTGCAAGCTGAACATCAAAGGCAATTCCATCGGTGAAAACATGACCTTAATCATGATGACTGAATAAGTATATATATATATATATATATATATATATATAGATATATAATATATTATATATATATAATATATATATATATTATATATATTATATATATATATATATATATATATTATAGATATATACATATATTATCTATAATATATATTCTATATATATACTATAATATATATAATATATATATATACGATATATATATAATATATTATATATATAGTATATATGTATATATATATGTAATAATACATTATTTCAGTTTACAGGATCTGCTAAATAAAAACCCATGACCTGAGGTCATGCATTAGGAGGGCCTACGTGACCAAAGCAGATCTAGATTACGCTATGGCTGTCTGCCGTCGCATGGTGTAGCATATGAGGTGTAAAACATTTTTAGTTAATGATAATAACTTTGCACAAACAACTTCCATGGTAGGGTTGACCGGTTAACTACGCCGGAAAACTTGTAATTCCGAGCCGGCGAACTACGTATGTTTTTTACATAGATCGCTGAGGGATCAAGCTAAATGTTCCGCTATCGACGTAATGCTTTAGTAAATGGCAGTTCCGTGCCAACTTCAAACATATCAGTTATCCCGACCGAGCTGCATCTCCTAGTAGAGTTACAGAATAAAGTTGTTATATATGTTCAACTTATCTGTTTGATCTTCTTCCTTTAGTAAGAAGAACCACTCACTAAAGATATCCAAGGAGATGGAGGGAACGAACATACTAGAATGGACAGTAGTTAAGGAGAAAACAAAAAAAAGTCTTTCGCAAAGCGAAGGGACTTAGACTTGGTGGCAGCGAATGACGAAAAAAAAATTAACAAGACCCATATCAGCCGACGAAGGTCGTACAAGAAGCACTTCCACCTTCACATCAAAACTAAGTAGAGGAAACGGATCTTCAATCCACGCAACATTTTAGAAGACGAAGATATGTCCTTCATCGAGAAGAATACAAGCATCAACACCGACGGTTTGAGTGGGACTGTGTCACTTATCTTCGAGAATCAACCACGGACGAGAGCAGCATGAACTCAACAGAAGAGAAACAAAAACACAGGAAACATCACGCGATCACGAGCAAGGACGCAGAGAGAGAGCAAAGAGGGAAATAATGAAGGATCGGAGCTTGTGACGCATCAATCTAGGACTTCTTCATGCATCGTGCACGGGAGAAGACCGTGAGTCATTCACGACTTCCGACGGCCTTAGGACTTAGACAGGGACTGAGACGTCATCCCATGTCAACATTCTTCACCATATAATCTGGAGCTAAGTTTACCATTTTATCTATTCAGGTTCATCCTCAGTGAAGTGTTGTCATCAGGAGTCGATCGCTCCAGTATTCTGGGGTGAGTGTTCGCCATCTTAAACTTCCTTCATTACAGAATCAATCTTCAACTACGAGGTCTCGCCCGCAGATTTTTTTTTTTTCTCGTCCGTTGTTGTAATCGTTTCTTGCAGGACTTCTCCGTATAATATTTTTATAAAATTATCTGTATTTTGTATCTTTTGGGGGATTTTCCTATTATATAACACATTATACAGTACATTGCATATGCGTTTACGTAGTGGTCGAGTGTTAACCTTCTTATAGATATTTTGCTAGATTGCAGGGAATAGAAGTGAAAGAAAAAGTGGATGAAAGTCGGAAATGCGCAACTCCTCCGCAATGGCAACCCCAATGTGGGACTCCCGTCGAGCGCTAGAGGTCAGCAATTGCCCTTTTCAAAGGTTTTTTGTCTTTGTCAATGGGTCCTGCCTCCAAATGTTGAGGCAGATCTCATCTGTAGACGCTCATTTAAATGCAAAAGCATCAGAGACCAGCCCGTCAATTACAGGAGCCAAAAGCCTCCATAGACATTTGCCTAAAGGAGCGCAAGGATATCTAAGGGGGTTTCTTTCCAAGAGGTGTTTGAAGCCCCCCGCTCCGCAGCCCGCGCTCGCCTTGCATGCGCTTACATGGGACGAGTCAAAATCAGATTACGTGCCGTGTTTATGGGGGTTGAGGTCTTTAGATGTAGTATTGGCATTGGAGAAATATCCTTAAACCAAGCCTCCATGACCAGCTTAATGTTGTCGAGCGGTCGGCGCTAATTGACGACGGCTAATGAATATCAGTTAGTTTAAAGTAACTCCAAAGGGGGTTACGAGTGCAAAAATCAATGTGAAGTTTGATCTGTTGATCTCACTTACGAGTAGCACTGCAATGTTTGCCTGAAGCCGTTAGTGCCGGTGTTTTGACAAAAAATTGCAGCCCAACAGTACGGAATTAGATGTATATAACAAATCAAAAAACACATGTCTAATGTACCGACCTAGATCCTGCGCTCATTCAAGTTTTTGCAAAAAAATGGAACAAGGCCACAACAAGTAAATGTGTACATATAAGAATCAAGTTGCCAAAGGGATGGTTTGTTAGAACACGGTAAACGCAACAAGGTCACATGATTTCAGACTTCGGACGCGTTTTGGTTCAATACATAATAGTCAAATTAATGCATATAAACCGTTGCTACTCGAGAATCAACAGCAGAATGCTACAATACACGCAACCAGTTGCCAGTGCAAATAAAAAGAAGGTCCTCAGTACTATAAGAAAGGAAACAACCAAACGGAAATTGCACAACAGCAGAAACAAACAAATCGGCTTCAGGGGTACCGCGTTCTGGGCCGTCTAGCCAGAACTCGCAAGGTTAGCGAATTTCAAGGTGTGATACAAACAAAACAAATACCACGTAGTTCACTCAAGGGGGGAGAGGGCGATGTTGGGTCATCAATATCAACCATCTTGTATCAAATAATCAGTATAATAATTTATAGATCATTGTGAGGCAATTGATTTTCCTATGAAACACACGGCCGAATCAAAAACATCTTGTGCAGGTTCCCGTAGATTTGCAACAAATTCGGCAATTATTAGTCAAAACGAGTTGCGACCACTTACATGCCAGTAAATTTGGACCATAAGTCATTCACTTTGGTTCTTTATTCTGGTAGTAACGTAATATCATGGATTTAAGGACTCATCCTTACTCTTTCAATTTCCCTATAGAGAAGTCCGGAATAAGGCCTATCAGGCATAGGGAAATAATGAATTAAATGTTGTAGGAGTGGACTCATGTACAGATACAAGGTCGGTTTTTAAGAGGCCACGGTTGCTGATACCTTAGCGTGATGTACAAAACATTAATATGTATCCCGCAGTAATTATCGGATACCTGGTCTATGGGCACTCCAAAATATTATCTTAGCACCTGCAAACACGCGTGTATATCAAAGGGAAATCTATAAAGTCTTCTAATACCCTCAATCAGTTTTAGATAATAAGAGACAGACAGAGTTGTCATTACATTACAGACACCAATCACCTGTTCAGGAACAAGAAAATAATCAGGCGACCCAACAGAACTTTCGCATCACCCGTATATCAGGTTGCACGCAAAACTCTCGAGCCTAACGTAACTCGAACATAATGTCGTTGGAAAAGAACCTTGCCAGGATCTGAAACGGGTAATCCTTTCCGAAACTCTGAATAACACAACGGATATCCGTCACACAAGCAATTTATACAGCGGCTCCACAACAACAATGAACATCGAAGTCTGTAACATTTGAAAAATACACTTTAGTAATCCACAAAAAATCAACATATCTTGGAGGCCTGAAAGTTTAATAAACCTATCGCATTCTTACCGTAGCTGAGATAAATCACGCTCAATCATGTGGATTGAATCCCTTTGCAATCTATAAGAAACCAAAATCAGTAAGGACATCAAGAGAGAAGAAATTCAGCAGAAATTTTTGAAACTTTTAACTAAATATCATGATGTTTTTCCCACTACGGATGGAACATTAAGAAAAACGGATGTAATCGAGCATCAAATAAGGCTCAAGGACCAAAACAGAAAGTAATCTATGTACCTTCCGTACCGATCTATGATAATTTCAGAATGAGATAAACAGAGGAAGTAGTAAATGCTAAAAGAGGAGTCATTAGGAAATCAAAAGCCCTTATTAATTTTCCATTAATAGTGGTACGAAAAAGATGAACTTGGCGGATAGCGTCGATTTCGTCGTTTAAATGAAGAAGAAACAATCCCTGACATGATTCTAGTACCATGTACGATGATAGCCGATCTCTACTAGGTCAGAACAAATATTTCACCAGCTTAGACCATAAAGGATTTTAAGCAGATTCCGTTGGACAAGAGAGATCCATACACTGCCTTCAGCAAGCCAGGGACTTATGAATTTTTGCGAGCCTTTTGGTTTACGTTGGCTCACATAACTTACTCGTATGATAAACATTGTGTTGCGAGACTTGTTAGGAGATATTACATGCTACATGGACGACATAGTAACTTTTTCCAACACATGAGAGAACATTTACGTAAATTAGAGTTAGTGCTAACAAAGACTAAGGCAGCATAATTTAAGGGTAAAGATAAGTAAGTCGTGAATTTTTTAAAACAGAAATTAGTTTCTATTTAGTTCACGGGTTCTAGTGAAGGTCTTAAAGTCGTCCATGATAAGGTTGTCGACTATCCGTAACTCGATACCTACTAACGTCAAGGGAAATACAGCAATTTTAGGCGGTAGCGGCTACTATCGCCTCTTTATTACTTTTTCTTGTGCAACTAAGCAATCATTAGCGCTCCCCTAAACGATCTTATAAAACAGGGCGTAATGTTCATATGGTCTGAAATCATCAACAGGTGGTCGACCAAATTGAAAGAGAACTGTGTAGTTCTCCTATCTTGAAATTCAATGACTTCGGTAAGGAATTTTTCATGCAACAGACGCCTCAGACCTACGAGTAGGTGGGGTATTGCTCAACAAATGATAAACAGTTGTTTCCCTATAGCTTGTTATTCAAGTAAACTGAGACCTTCCGAATGAAAGTAATATGCGTAATAGACAAGGAAGGGCTCGCTTTGTTAATTCACTGTGCATTTTTAAATTACTAATATACGCGTTACACGCAAGGTCTCACGATCATAAGCCCCTAACGACGTCTTAAAGGCTGTAGTCACCAGCCCTAAGCGAACTCGGTGGCACATGATCCATCCAGACTTTGGCATTATCACGCAACCCCTCTCATCTTGCTACCGAGCCATTAGCTGAATTAAAGATATACTAACCTCCACGCATTGTTAAAACAATCTGAACAGGAAGATCTGGGCTGGAGTGCTGAAACAATATACAGACAGAACAAAGAAAAAGATCCGCAAATAGAAAAAAATCATCAATTGCGTTTTTAAACGGAAACTCCGAAGTGGAAAAAGGGAATTACATAAAGTATAAGCAGGCAGGAAGTATATCATAAAGGATATATTCCTGTGTAGATCCGTGACGAGGAAACCCCGCACCACCAACGCAGTGAATAACAACCAGGTGGTGGTACCTATCTCATCATACCCACTGTCTTAAAATGGGTGCATGAAAATCTTTTTTTTTGACACGCATGGACACCCGGGTTTTCCTTAATGTCACAGAAAGCCAAATCCTTATTTCTTGCATACGGAGCTTACAGATATAAAAAAGCACATAGCAAATTGTCGCACTTGTCAAGAATACAAAGGGCACCACGAAGACACCTGTCAGCTAGGGGCTTACCCCGTGCCAAATCAACCCTTTGAAAGAGTACATTTAGATGTATCAACAGATTTACGAGTCAGACAGAGGAAATAAGCCACCTCATAGTAATTATAGATGCTTGGACTCGATATACAGAACTTATAGCGCTTGAAAACAAAAACCGCGGTCGAGTGCGCTTAGTAAGTTTTAGTGCTACCATTTGTAAACATTGGGAATCCACAATAATTATATCAGGACTCGGGCGGGGAGTTCAATAATCATTTCCTTAACTCCTTGTGAGAATCCTTTGTATAAAGAAAACAATACCATGATCTATCAAACCAGAGGTCTCTAAGGGCTAGTGGAAAGTGCAAAACGTAAGGTTTTAAACATTTTTTAAGTGTCACCTAGGGGGCAGACCCCAACTGGGGACATTGCCATACATGCGTTACTAAGCACACTTAATCACTCGTATCATGTGTCTATTAAAATGACACCGCAACGAGGCACTGTACGGTATCCGGCTAGGAACGACTTTCCACAGTCCTCCTAACGCCTACAACTAATTATCAAAATCTCTAAAGGATGTTATGGATGCAAGCCTAAGTCGATCTAATATACTTTGTAAGACCTCTAGAAGAAGGCACAAAAAATATGAAAAAACAAAATCATGATAAAATAGCTAAGCAACTAGAACATATGCGTGGCGATCAGGTATGTATACATAAAAGTATACGTAGTAAAGGTTTAAATTATAAAGACACTAAAGTTTGAAGGGCACGTTAAACATTTTAGAAGATTAACGGCCAATAGATTTAGGTTCAAAATGTACCACCCACTATGTGAGAAAGTTCCATTGGCACATATCAGAATCTAAAGAAAGTACGATGGAAGTGAGGAAAAAAAAAATGGTGTATTTATGAAACTTGTATTTAATAAGTTATATATATATTCTATTAATCATATTGTATGTAAACCTATCTTTTACGCGAGTTATACAATGTTTTACTCATTGCAGGTTCAAAAATGAAGCTGTTTGATTGTTAGGAGTGATATTGTGTATTCAGACATCTTTGGTGTATGGAAAGACGCTAGGACGAAGAAATAGAATTTAATCATGGCCGATTATCGAGGAATAGATTGATGTATCAGCGGTCAAGTAAGATGTTTTTTTTTTTTTTTTTTTTTTTTTCCTAGAAGTAGATATGCATGCAATATTTTTGCTGAAGATGACGTCCTTACTTAAAGAATGACCTGATGAGGTTTGCTATTGCGTCTAAGAAATGCACGAACGTAAGTTTCATGCAACTCAAGAGATTTCGCTAGCTCAAACACTAAGCGTCGCGGAAATGTGTATTATGACAACTCAAAATAAAAACCGCCGAGGGCAGAAGAACTTGCTCGTGACCTGCTGATGTGGTCTGTGAGGCACAATTACTCTCGAACGCCGCAACCCGCTTATTCTGGCCTGGACTAAAAACATCTTAGGCTCAGTTGCGAATATAGGCTTAGGAATTTCAAAAGCCTTAAGATAAATAATCAAAAATAAAAGAATTGAGTTTTGGCAACACAAAAACCGAATTAGCTTTTGTTCCGAACTTCGCAGCCAGTTATCCTCAATCAACAAATAATGAATATCGTAAAACGGAAATTCAAATAATATCGATCAGGTCATGGAAAGTTCAACATTGCGGGCTACATTAGCTTATATAGTCGAAAATAGATCATATCCGTGTGAAATATCCACATTTTATCGAGAAGTCAAAAGATTACGTAGAAGCGATTACGTAGCGACAAAGGGTTGTGTTATCTCCTCCACCCATGCCTATTAAAGATCTGACGCTACTTTTGAAAACGGACGGAGAAACTCAGTTATATTCCTTATTAGGACGCCCATAAAAGTTGAGTTTATATAGCCTAATATCAGTCAGGTTGAAAAAATTATAGAATTATGATCACAATACCTTTGGGCTTCTTTCGTTGTTGGCAATCATACAAAATAGCACCGTTTCCTACTTTCATGACGAATAACTCAAGTCCAGTAATATCCAATTTGACGGGGCATGTACTGAATTCTTCTGATAGAAATCATTTACAGTCATTAAAGACTTAGATAAACTCACTCACTGTTCAGAAGCCATGAATAATAAAAAAAAAAAAAAAAAAAAACAAAATTTGTACAGCTGACTCTTTTGAATTCTATCCATATATTAACGGATTCATGTGAGCTAGGCATAGTGCTAAACGGCTCTCTCTCTCATACAAGCGAAGGTTGTCTGGGGAAACTTTATCCCTTTTACGGTAATAAATTCAATTACAGGATGAACAATGGTTCCTGGATCCGTTACGATAAAGCCGGATTCAACGTAGTATGTCCGGATGGGACCACCGCCCATGCCCTATCTTTGTAGCAGCTGATGGTTGTATGGGGACATCTACAAACTACACCGTCAGAGGGGTCAACAACGATAATACGTGAGAAGGCGTATTTTGCGAACTACACTTGGGCATCTACAATCATCCCATCACTACCTCTCCCATACAACGCGCGGGTGGCTCATCGTTGACGCAACTGGCTGAGATGAACCACGCTGTCACCGACTTATGCAGGTGGAGAAAATCTTCGCTACTACATTCTGCTGGCCGTGTTCAGCGTGACGGCCATATTGGTTATCGCCGTCAACATCTTTGCTTGGCGTAGGCTGAGGCGTAAACAGAAGGATCTCCAAGGAAACGTATTGGCCCTGTCTAGATGACGTACCCGTTAAACTCAAGTCGTTTGAGTTTAGGGCCGCCTCGAACCTGGCCACTTCAGTTTGTGCCTAGGGAATTGTCTGGAAGTGTGTTGTGTGTGAAAGCGGTCCGTATGCTGGCAAAAATGTAGGACAAAGAAAGACTCACGCCTTTGCATTTGAACAGTTTTAAAGTATCTCCCGGGCACCTAATAAAATATTATAGCCCAACTATTATTACATTAATATACCTCCTAAAGGTATTTTTGTTTTACGGGCACCTAATAAAATCCATATCAGCCCTATATATTGCATTTTTGTGCACAATTACACAGTTATACTATTATACCATTGTACAATTATATTTATCTATTACAAAGAGTGACAAGTACTCTTTAACAATTATCCATGATCATGCTATAATCTGTAGTAACCATTATTCTTAATCAGGTTACCTATTATCATATTAATAACATGTATACATGTTAATCTTTTGATTTTTACCTTTTTATTATTTTTGGGTACCTAATCATTATTATTACCCAACATCGATCTAGATTTTCCATGCATTTATCTTTGTTTATGAATATGTCAAAAAGGGTATGTAACAGAACCTTTTTTATTGCATTTAATCACTTATTATGTTTTTATACTTAGATATGTTTACAGCACGCTCCTAAGAAACAATGTTTAAAGTAATTTTTGTTATGCAAGGCTTGAATAGGTAGCAGTCCGAGCCTAATGTAATAAATACATTATTTCAGTTTACGGATCTGTAAATAAAAACCCATGACCTGAGGTCATAGGCATTAGGAGGGTCCTACGTGACCAAAGCAGATCTAGATTACGCTATGCGCTGTCTGCAGTAGCCTGGTTTTAGCTCTGAGCGTTGTCAACATTTTATGTTAATGATAAACTTTGCACAACAACTTCCATGGGAAGCGGTTGACCTGTTAACCTACCGCCGGAAACTTGTAACTTCCGAGCCGGTGAAACTACCTATGTTTTTATATAATCGCTGAGATAGCTAATGTTCCGCTATCGACGTGATGCTTTAGAATGGCAGTTCCGTGCCAACCTTCAAACATATCGGTCTCCCGACCGAGCTGCATCTCCTAGTATGGAGTTACAGAATAAAGTTGTTATATCTGTTCAACTTATCTGTTTGAATCTTCTCCTTTAGTTAGAAGAACCACTCTA
>NC_061092.1:57739068-57759068 GCF_015104395.2 Macrobrachium nipponense
TTTTAACCTTTCTCAGGCACATGACCTCAACTCGGAGAGCTTTTGAGTGTTGCAATCCTCACCTAAAGGTCAGAGAATGATGTGTTGCACTGGTGCTATTGAGATAAAAACTTTCCTGGAAAAGTTTTATTTATTTATCTATTTATCTTAAATAACTCCAATACTGTTAGCAAAAGAACCTGCGTTTAAACCAGAAGCATTGAACCTGAAGCATAAACATAGATTGCAATCATCTTTCAACGAAAATGGAAGATAGGCAGACACAGGTTTAAATAAAGTGTCTTGTATCGATTTTATCCAGTGGAATGAAGAAACTATTTCTCTGTGTACGAATGGAAAGGGAGTCATCCATTCCCCGGAGTAAACGAGCGGACTGATGAAAGAAGCGGAATGAGTGACCGAATTTTAAAGTTTTTCATCTTCGTAGGTAAAAACTTGACATATTTGTCTTTCCCAAAGTACTGTACGATAAAGGATCCAGATACACTCTCGGCATTGTCTTCTTTTCATTAACTTCGAGGGTACATGAAAAACATGGAGGAGATTCAACAACAAATGTCATTCTCCTACAGTACCGCATCATGGTATTTGAATAATTAGATAATGATTACTTCTCACAGCACCTTCTGAGTCCAGTAAGCGCTTCCAAGCCTCATGAATATGCGTGTTGGCGTATGTTTAAATGCTGGACGGATTCTGAAGATATCTGTGTTTGTTGACGACCCTTGTACATTAATAATGAAGTCCATGGACTCGTGGCTGGACTCATAACTACGTAGAATTGATTTACTCAACAAACTGAAACATAACCAAGATTTATATATATATATATATATATATATATATATATATATATATATATATATATATATATATATGATATCTAATTCACTCTACCTCGGAATTGATATATTTTCATATAGTACCGAGGGGGAATTTTAGTTGATATAATTTAATATTTCGTATGAAATTATTATCAACTAAAAATTCACCCCTCGGTACATTTATGAAAATATATAAATTCCGAGGTAGAATATATATATATATATATATATATATATATATATATATATATATATATATATATATATATATATATATTATATATATATTATATAAGGGTATGGATATTTTTTAAAACAATTTGTTTTCACGAGACTGTGAACTTCTTAACATTACGGTAATCAATATAATTTCACCACTTAACATTACAAAGATATTGGAATATTGTAAAGCACTTCGCAGATTTTCCAAAGTATTATTAAGAAATACAAGATATACCCAAGAGACTATATATATATATATATATTATATATATATAATATATATATATATATATATTATATATATATATATATATATATATATAACCATTCAGCAAACCGCACTTACCCACATTAGACGGAGGAACATTTATTAGAGACGTTCGCAAATACAATGTGATTCTTCAGTCTGTTGAGATATAAAACATATACATCTTAACATTAAATAAAAGTAGGATTCTTATTATAACAAGTAGAAATAAATACAAGACTGAACATAAACTCAAATTTACAAAAAAGGATTAAAAGTTATTGATAGGTAAAATGAAGAAGTAAAAGTACAAATCAGAAAAACAATTACTAAGACGCTACCAACCGTTGATTGAGAAGGAAGGAGTTAAAAAAGTTGACGATGCCCTTCGCGCATCCTCGGGTCTTCTAACTTCCAACCGAGAATGTCTGAGCCTGGAGCATGTGTGAGTGTGTACGTTTTGTTTGTTTGAGATGGAGAAATTTCTAACTGCCAATTTTCAGATTATGTAAACATATGCAACAACGCGAAAAGAATTTTTCTGGAGACTGCCTTTACGAACGAAAAATGCGGTCAAGCTCGTGAGGGGCTCGACTTTCGGAGCTGTTTCATTCACGGCTTTTGTCCCCCACCAGAGCCCAGAAGGAACAAATAGGAAAAAAGAGTTGCCATTCGGTGAAACTTATTCGTTTTTTTACCTTTCTAGTTTGTTCTTTATGTTTGTTTTAAAGGCAGTTTGTCTTCATATTCGGTTTCTTAGATAAAATTATCTTTTACTGAAAAATGTATTTTCCCAGTATACTAATGCCGTTATTTCTGTTTTTTAATTAACTATGTTCATTTAGTCCAATTTCTGTTTTGAAGTGAGACATGTCGTTGTTTCAGTCTCCCGTGAGACTTGATTTCTTCTTTTCATAAATTACGTCTTGGAGCTTTTGCTTTCATAGCTTTGTTTTCTTAAAACTTTGAATTCCAAACACGCATACCAACCTCTCTCTCTCTCTCTCTCTCTCTCTCACACACACACACACACACACTCTCTCTCTCTCTCTCAGGTACATTTCTTATTATCATTCAATACCTACGTTCAGAGCTAATGATATTTCACCTGTTTATTTGTTTATGATGGGAAACAAAGCTCAATAAATACGTTGTGATATTTGTATAATAATAAGTCTGATGACTGTGAAAGTGTGCTTTCTTCCGCTAGTTAATGAAAAGGAGAAAAATTCGTTTTGTATGATAACTCATCTATTTTTAGTGTCTTCTTCTTCTTCTTCTTATGAACATTTTGTTGTTTTGTTTCGGTTCGTTTACCTCTGACTGTTCAAACCCGCTCTGGCGATTAATCTCAAAGTGAATGAATTGACATAAAGTTGTTTGAGATTAAGCTGGCCTTGTGCCAGCAAATGCTCTTGCTCGTAGAGCAGACCGTGTGAATTGACATAAAAGTTACATGGGTATATATAGCAAGGAGAGGTTAGTGTAGAGTTGACAAGTCGGTTATTAAGGCATATTTTGGTTGGTCACGGGTTGGTGACGCACTCGGTTCGGGAGGCGTTGATGAGATCTTCTGGGCCTCTTGGGTGTGGGTATTTGAGAGTGGATGTTATCTGGGATTAAAGATCGACCAGGGAATGTGCCTCCTGTGTCCGGTGATGGCTCTCTCTCTCTCTCTCTCTCTCTCTCTCTCTCTCTCTCTCTTTTTCTTCTTCTTCTTCTTCTTCTTCTTCTTCTTCTTCTGTACAAGCAAGAGCCACAAAGTTAATTCCATCCATCAGACAAATAGGTTACTGAAGACTTCTAGAAAGCCTGAATATGTATGACTAAAAAACACGACGATTGCGAGGATAACTAAAAGAGACATTCAAAGTACTGAAAGGCAAAACAAAAGTAGACAGTAACCTCTTCACATTAAACGAAAAACCGACAAAAATAATGGTTGTAAACTAGAATTGAAGAGATAACACCAGATATGCGACACTGGAATAAATTGCCGCTAGAAGTTGTAAACAGCAGTAGTGAGGAAGAGTTTAGAAGAAAGATAGACAAAATCGTTTAGGACATTCTGAATAAATTGTAAAACCTACTCATGGAGATAAGTGAGCTCATGTTATCTCCTCGGATGGACTAATAAGTCTTTAAGGCATCGTAATCTTGCAACTCCTAGTAACAACTCTCTCTCTCTCTCTCTCTCTCTCTCTCTCTCTCTCTCTCTCTCTCTCTCGTCGGTGTCTGGCGTAGGTGGGTTTCTTAAATTTCGCTCATTATTATTATTTGATGTTTATACGATGACCGTATAAACAGGTATTTTCATTTATTTGCTATTGCAAAACGTATAAGCACATCTCATGTAAAAACAAGTAAAAAATACAGCTAAGTTTCTTCGGCACAATCGCGTTTTCTGTACAGCGTATAATCAAGGCCAGCGTAAATAGTTCTATCTTTCGGTGGTCTCGGTGTAATGCTGTATGAGCTGCGCCCCATGGAATTTTAACCACGGCTCGGTGGTGGCCTAGCTTTTAATCATTGCCAGAGGCACGATCCATCTTAAATACAATAAAAACTACTGAGGCTAGAGGGTTGCAATTTGGTATGTTTGATGACTGGAGGGTGGATTATCAACATTCCAACTTGCAGCCCTCTAACCTCAGTAGTTTCCAACATCTGAGGCGAAACAGAAAAAGTGTGGACAGATAACGTGTGGGCAGAAGAAGTGCGGACGGACAGACAAAGCCAACATAATATTTTTTGTTTTTCTTTCAGAAAACTAAAAATCGGAGTATTAACAATACAATTTTTTTTAAGGATGTTGTTCCAAAGAGAAATAAGACAGCAATCGCTATCTCTCTACTCATAATTAAACCCGCAAGCCAACGATGAACCTTTATACTGAATACTAGAAATTGATCCTAACAGCTGTCCAAGAATTACCACTTAAATGTAGATTCATTAGTGAACTTTGTTTGACAAAATATCTCCGCCTTTATGAGCCATCGTGATTGATAATTCAAGTTCCTGTCTGGACTTCAATTACGATATTTAGGTGGAGACGAATTTGGTTAATCATAGAAATCATGTAAGCATATTAGTCACAACATATACTTTTGTTTGATTTGCTTTACCCTGCATTGATCATCTTCGGATTTTGAACAGTAGTAACTTGAAAGAGAACGTATTCCCACAAAGCTGTTCAGCGGTTGGCTATTAGATAACGAAGGCAAATAAAAAAACGATTTCATGAAATAATTTTCTCAAGTTCGAAAGACACTCAACTTTGCGTATACGTAATTTTATGTCATAATTCGTCATCTTAATGTGGCGTACGAAGCTTTGGACCAAATAATACTAGGGGTGTAGATCTGATGATTATGACTAAAAAAGTCACAAAAATAACTAACGCCACCTCCCCCTATATGACCAAACGTCATTCATCCAGTTAACGCAAAGACATTGTCAGTTGAAAAGTATTACATTAGTGCAATGTCTGCAGGATATCAAGTGTGCTTTAGAGCTTATTGGTTTTCGTCTTGCCCACTGCTACTAAAGAAGCCTACTCCTCACTGAGCACAAATGACACATCGAACAGGTAAAAGCAAAGAAAAAAAAGAAGTAAACTGATACTTTCGTTTAGTCCTCATCTTCGCTCTTCACCAGTGTTAAAGGATGCTGTGCAGCTCGATCCCCGGCTTCCAAATTTCCATCCCCACCCCAACCCCTCAACATCCCCATCGAGCTCTACTGCTTAATTCTAGTAGCAAATAACATCACCCATGTCTAGGCCACAAACACGTCCTGCCAAACATGATAAGCTGATAAGAGCTGAAATGCTGGTGTTAAAACTAAGGAGGAGGCAAGATCTCAGAAAGCGAGACTGAGTGCGGTATTATTTCCAAAAGACGGCTTGATTCTAAGTAAGAGAAGTTTACACGACGTCGATTTCATCCCCGACAGATTCGAAACTGAAATGAAAGTGGAGATGAAATCACGTGGGGAAATGAAATATCTAAGCTAACTAAACTCTATGTACATAGAAGTTGTGAATAGATCGGCAAAACAATTGTAAATCAAAGGATTTATTTCTTATTACACTTCCATCAGTGAAGATTTTAACATGGGGAAAAACAAAAAATATTTCATGAACACTTGACATGGTGATAACGAGAAACAGTAAAAGAAACTGGCATGTCAAATGAATTATGAAGAACTTAATAATTAAGAATGCTTCTGAAGAAACTGATATGTCATCAGAAACACCATCGTTCATGGACGTAGAGAGACAAAAGTCTGTCAGTATGGGACTCGCCTTTGACATGTGCTGGCTGCAATGTTGATTTGAGGAACTAATTAGTATTGTCGGCACTGTGCCATCAAGGAAGGACAGCGGAATAAGGAGGAAATAACACGAGAATAGTTCGCAATGCCTGAAAGAATATTTACAAACCGAAAAAGCGCCAAACGTTGTTAAGGGACTTCCGGATAGGAGGAGGAATAAAAAGCTCAAGAAATGATCAGTAGCCCAGTGACAGAACAGCACAATCAAGAAATACGACAGTGAAGTTAACAATGATTAGGAAGGAATGTTATATCCCTGGGGAATTCTAATCGCCAACATGGCCACAGTGAGTGGCTTGGAGGCAGCTATGAAAAAACTCTTTCAAACCCTCCCCGTACTGAGGCAGTAGGGACCAGGAGCCTGGAAGAAAATGATAATGTGCGGGAAAATGTAATGTTCGGATATTAATAGGATATTGATGAACTTACTAGAAAATACTTGTGTAAACCAAACGGACCTTTGACACGAACTCACACTCATTCATCTGAGTTCTATGTTAGACAAATTTCAAAATGAAAAATATCACGAAGACGAAGTTATGTACATTCAATAATCATTCGTAGACTGTTCGGTTCTGGGACACATCCTCACCCCTTACTTCCAAACCACTAGACGTCTTGTGTGCTTCCTTTTTTTACTTTCATGTTTTCGTAATGTTTCTTTTTTCTACCGTTTGGTTTTCTTAAAGACTTTAGGGCGACCATTCGGTGGCCACTCTCCGTTGGAAACCAAAAATTAAAATATATATAAATCTCTTGATGCATTTGTAAGGGTTGATACCTGAATTCGACAGGTATATGTACACCAGAGTCGACGTCACCTGACATCTATTATATATATATATATATATATATATATATATATATATATATATATATATATATATATATATATATGAATAACTTGATCACAAAGTATGTAAAACGTGATGCTATGTATAAATAAAGGTTTTTTTTGCCACGAAGGAAAAAAATAAAAAAGTGAGATAGCCAAGTACTTTCGGTCCTGTTCTGACCCTTTACTGAGGCATACTGATTTTACAGAGAACAAAATAGTCAAAAGAAAGCTTATATATACAAACTGTCACTACAAGATTAGCCATAAGGGCGATTTTCACTCTACAGAAAGGAGGAACCGCCTGGGGCTAGCCACACCTTGAAGGATACACGCAGTAAACAAGTGATTCTTCCAGAAAACAGTACATTTTGAAAAACATGAGAGCATATACAATTAATATCATGAATTTTTACACAAATTTTCCCAAAAACTTATTATTAATGAAAAGACGAAAGAAATATAAATATATATATATATCGAGCAGAGAAAGAGGGAGAGAGAAATATCGACCAGAGAGAGAGAGAGAGAGAGAGAGAGAGAGAGAGAGAGAGAGAGAGAGAGAGAGAGAAATAATAACTATATACATGTGGGACTAATTTATTAGTTGTTAATTTATTTTAAGGTCCTTCATAAACATCTTACAAATATATGGGTTCAAATGGTACATTCCCCAGACTAAGATTTAGGTTGTTTTTTTTTGTTACGGGACTATTCTTATTAGCATATCTTTATGGTATTGTTATAAGAGAACATTACATTAACTTAAAACGATTTAAATATTGATTTTATGGTTTCAAATCCACGAAATAAGGTATGCTAAGTACATTTTTAGGCATTTCTTTTTCATTAATAGCAACACTATAAAACTTTTTTTGAGCTTTTTGATAACATAAATCAATTAAATGAGGTGGGTAGCAGAGATCGTTTCCTATCTTTTTTATGCATTCAATTTCTTGGTCCAGATATCGTGGACTCGTGATACGCAAAGCGCGTAGGAACATAGAAGAAAAAATTGAAATTTTAATATTAAGATGGTGGCCAAAATAAAAATGTACAATATGTTAAATTATTTGTCGGTTTTCTATAAATACTGAATTTGCATTGGAAAGATTCTCTATGTATTAATACATCTAGGAAAAAAGGGATGACATTGTTTATTTTCAATTTCAACAGTGAATTTTATGGATGGCACTAAATTTATTCAATTTAGACAGTAAATCATTTACATCAATACCACCAGGTAAGACAACTAAGATATCATCGCATATCGGTACCATTTTAAGGGGATAAGTGTGATATTCGGGAGGTGTTGTCTCTCAAAAAATTCCATATATAAGTTTGAAAGGAGAGGTGATAAAGGGTTACCCATGGCCATACCAAATATTTGTTGGTAATATTCTCCATTAAAAATAAATCTGCAATCACAAATACATAACTTAATTAAGGGAAATTATGTGACTAACAGACATAGGCAATTCATGCAGTAATTCATTACTTAAATATTCTAGCGCAGAGTCAATACGGACTTTTGTAAACAAAGAACATACATCAAAACTGACAACAATTTCGCTAAAGTTTTAGTACAATGTTATTCAATTTTCCACAAGATCAAGAGAATTCCGGATGTGTGAATTAGATACAGTCCTAGTAGCGGGGATAACAGTTTAGTAAGATATTTAGATAGTTTTGTAAGCAATTGATCCTACAGTACTAATAATTTGGGCGCATAGGTTTGTTTTCCTTATGAGTTTTGACTAGGCCATATAAATAAGGTATGAGGGACACTTTACAGTTAACTTCACAACAAAAGTTCTTTTTTATCTTTAAGAATTTTGTTTGATATTGATATTAAAGTTTTTTTATTACTTGGTCCAACGGATTTTTGCGAGTTTTTTGTAAGTTATTTCATCCTCTAGTAAGTATGCATGCGTGATATGGTTAGTCCAGTTTTGTCAAGAACCACTAAACTATTGGATTTATCAGCCATTGGTAATGTTGCTTTGGACCTTCTCCAGGATTCATGTGTCGTCAGATAATTTGAGTTGGCAATGAATATCCAGAACGAAAGTATAAATTTGTGTTTATGTCCTCCAGTGAGAAAGCATTAGGATCAGTAGGAAAGGGAAGGAGAGAAAAAGGGAGAGAAGGATAAAGGAAAAGGACGAGAGAAGGGGAGAAGAGGAACAGAGAGAATGAATACAGGCGAGGAAGAGGAAGAGGAGGCTCCAGGCGAATGGGGGAGGGGGAGGGGTGGGTGGTGGGGTGGGGGGATAGGAGGAGGAGGAGTGTAGGTGAAGAGAGACTGGTGGAAGTCACGGGAAAGCGGAGACTGACTTGGGTGAATTAACTCGGTTCCTTTTAATTTTATAATAATAGAATTTGGTAGAAATTTCTTTCCATTGGATTTGAACGACCCAATAACTGAAGGCTTTTACATATTTCTTAACCTCTCCTTCTTATCTCAGTCGAATAACCATAAGCTTTTTGGTGTTGATGAACAATACTCTTTCTATCTCTATTATGCAAACATGGAACATGCACGAAAACAAACAGACAAATACACACACCCTCACAGACGTACGAGCAGTATAGATATACCAACGTAATTCTAGTTTTGACTTATTCTTAGCCGAATAACCTAAAGCTTTTTGGCAATGTAAATATCAGTCGCTCTCTCTTTCAAGCAAACAGAGCACTATGCAGACACACACACACACACCTTCACAGATGCAGCGCATAGATGTACCAACGTAATTTATGTGGTGTATAATCATCGGGAGATAGATGTATCAGTTTTATGGTAAGGTTGACAGCTAATTGTCATTCATAATTTTATGATAATTTCCCTATGCACAAGAGGAAAACACAAGCTGAACATACTAGTAGATAATGATAATAATGACATGAAATTGGCTTTTTATGACCTCTCGTTAATGAGCAACACAGATCCTACAATTTCATGATTCTTCTGTATTTTTACGTCGCTTATTCAAGGACTTCTGGGATACAACAGTCCTAACTACCCTTCAAGGTAGAATGAATTGCGTTTTGTAGACGTCTGCTTCGCGGCCGTTTGTATGGAGTCTATTCTCTCAAGAATTTATTTTTATACTTCTGGACAATGCTCTTTGAGAATGCTTCTTCGATGACATCGTTTTCACTGACAACATTCAATTTTCAGAAAGGTCTGTTTCTAAAGGCGGCGGAGATCCTATCAAACAATACTCCTTTAACTAGTCTCCTTATGTACACGAAACTATTTTGCATTGAGCTTTTGGTGTTGGAATTTCATTCGCTGATTTTCATACCAACTAAGCATGCCAACCGCACTCCTGCCTTCATTTGCCTCTTCTGTGCTCCCCCAAACCTACCATCCAAATCCTGTTTTAATTTTCAGAAGACATAATTTATGCTTCGGAACAATTCTTTCCTTTTAAGTACTGGACGCCTTCTACTAAGGGCGTCGCCGTGTCCGAAAACAATCTTATAGTTGATATCAGTTAAATTTAGCCAAGTTTTTCCAAATGAGAGACAGAGAGAATGTTAATGGTCATATTTTTTCTTTTTCCTTCCATCCCGAGCTTTCTTTTCATCATATAAAAACATATTTTACTCAGGAAAGAAATTTGTCCACAAATAACCATGGAGAAGCGGCAATTTTTTTTTTTTTTTTATCATCCAAAGTAAATTATCTTATTTTCAAGGAGGTCGGGCTCCCTGCATTGAGTAGAACCGAAACAATTGTATTTATTTCAATAAGTGCTCTTTCTGCAATCATTTATTCTTAAAATACCTTTATGTCCAAAGATATGTTTTTTTTTTTCACTTCGGCGGTTTTGCAGAGCGAAATTGACGAAGACTTTTCGGTCATTCACACCAAAAAAATTCTTCACTAACTACTGACTTGGACATTCAAATTGATCATCTCAGAGATGTCAACTACAGTTATCTTCCACTTGAAAAGGAGTAGATCAAGTATACGAATTATGGTAGCAGTGTAGCTTATAAAATAATTCAGTGAGAGTTGCCTAATTTAGTGAAAGGAAGGGCACTATTGCTACACCATTAGATGTGATACAATTTTTGGAGACACAATTTTATCATTCAAAAGATCTTCTTCATGTCCAATTTACAATGGACTAATCCATTGCAGTATTTTTTGGCTCGACTGGCAAGGATCCACCCATGCACAACGGTTGCCCATTTAACGCCCTTGTTTACTAATGCAAGCCAGGATCTCATCCGTTTATCAGAAACTTTGAATATGGGACCAATTTATCACTAAATTCTAAGGATAATTGATACAACAATACACAGAACTATTAAAAAGAAGCTGCTTGTATTTGCAGGCTTTTCACTGGTAATAACAGTAGTGTCATGCCCAGAGGGTGGGAGTGAGTCATCGTTAAAAGGAAGCACAATCCCTTTGCAAGGAAGAAGCACTTATATCGGTGCCCTCTCCACTTAAATAAATATGACATTTTATAAGCTGTAGATGCTTATTTCAATCATTACACTTAGGGAATCCAAATATACTGCTGTCGCTACTAGATTTATATTACCAAGATTAACTCAGAGAACCCTCAGAACTTAGAATCATTTCAAATTGGCCCGTAATCGCGTTCTTGTATTCAACTAGTAATAATTATAATAAATAATTATAATATGATTTATCATTATTATAAACATTAACTTTTACAATTTCGTTTCACACAGCAGCTTTATAGTTCGTTAACTAGCAGTTATGCGTTGCATATGTAAAGTATCATAAACTTTAGTCCAACATATTCCCTGGAAAGTATGACGAGGCGTCCTTTGCCTTGACGGTCATCAGACTTTGGACAGAGGCCTTTGGGACAACACAATTCTCTGGCATTTTACTTTCAGTTACTGTGCTTTCATGTCCGACTTGAATGTACTTCTCATCTTCTTTGAAAATGAGCAACGACAAATAGTTGCACACTTCGAATAAGCTTTCATTTTTTTTTTCTAATTTATTTTGATATCTTCTCTCTTATTACGTTTTATCTATTGATTAATTTATTTTTTTATTTTTTTATTTTTTAATAATTGATATCTCTTCTTACTGCATTTCCTTTTACCTCATCTTACTTTTTTCTAATGAACACCATATGCTTTGGAATCTTGAATTTCAAGTCTATGGCCGCGTGGGCTTGTTCCATAAGAATAGGTTTCATCTTCTGAATAATAATAATAATAATAATAATAATAATAATAATAATAATAATAATAATAATATGACTGCAAATATTTATTGTTTGGCTTACTTCTCGTATAAAAAGGCAGTTACTAAAGCTCTTCATCTTTTATAGGCGATCATAATAGCATACACACAAAAAAATATTTATGTCGTTCATTTGAAATCAAGACGAAGTGCTTTTAATGGCAAAACTCAATATAATACATTCCTCATTTCTCTTTCTCTCTCTCTCTCTCTCTCTCTCGTCTCTCTCTCTCTCTCTCTCTCTCTCTCAACTAATGTTTCCCTTACTACTACTACACCTGGAATGTATTACATGTGGAGCCAGCTTAACCTAAAGCTTACAAATGCAATTCGATGTTCTTTATTCTATGGAGGTTTTTCATGTCTGGAAGGTTGAAAACAAACTGAGGTCCTCTCAGCGAAGGCACATTTACTATATATGGTGTTTCATATTCACTCCGTACATACGAATATAATTTGTAAGAGACTTGGTGAATATGTTTCAATAATAACACAAGATATTATCCTAAAAGAAAACTATTGAGATGGATTTGTCTGTCTGTTCGCACTTTTTCTGTCCGCCCTCAGATCTTAAAAAACTACCGGGGGTAGAGGGCTGCAGTTTGGTTTGTTGATTATCCACTACTCAATCATCAACCATACCAAATTGCAGCCCTCTAGCATCAGTAATACTTATTTTTTTTAAGGTTAAAGTTATTCTTCATCATGCGTCTGGTACCGTTATAGGTGCCAAAAAACACGCCCACCCACCAGGGCGTAGCTGAAAGTTTAATGGCTGAGAGCTCCATACAACATTATACGCTGTACAGAAACTTGATTGCGCCGAAGACTCTACAGCGCATATTTTATTAGTTTTCGATTTTCTGGCAAAGTCCTAATAAAACACATATGAATTGCCGTCTGACGTTTATTTTTGTTTTGGGTAAGTGAGCCTTAAGAATTAGACACAAGCTAAATAAGATGCAACCTTAAAACACTACTTAACCCCCAACAACACGAATCACTAAAGCTAAATTCGTCTCAGTGTTTCCTGTCAAGTTTCAGGTCAGAGACATTTTATATTTAGGTTTATGTACATTTTTACATTATTTGTTTCTTATCCTTACCTTCTTTTTTTTTAGGGGGGGGGGGTAGGGGGGGGGGGGTGGCTGTTGGGTATTCGTATAAAATTACTAGGGAAATGGACCTATCCATCATCATTATATTTTTTCATTAATGAAGTCTGTTCTATTTCATCTTGGTCATGAGATGATTCTGTTGTTAATATCCATCATCTGCAGAATTTGGATCGCCCCATCTTTCGTTGCAATCCATAATAATTAGTGTGACTTGTTTTAAAAACCTGAGAATCTGAAAACCATTTTCGCTTTATAATATTGTTACGTAGCTTAACAGAATGTTTAGTTATCTACTGGAAGTACCGTTGCCGACGTTTAAAGCAAGTAAGTGTCCAGGTGAAAAAAGAAAAATGCGCCGAAGAATCGAGTTTTCTGTACAGCGTATAATACTGGATGAAATTCTCGATGCACTGCAGTATGAAACTCAGCCACGAGCGGACATCGTTCATTTGCTCCCCAGATGCGGTCGAGTGAAGTTGATTCGAAGGCCAACACATCTGGTGGTACGATCCATGGGTAACCTTAGCCTTGAATGCAATTGGGTGTGTTTGATGCCTGGAGGGTGGATGGTCAAGTTACCAATTTGCTGCCCTCTAGTCTCGGTAGTCTTTAAGACCTGAGGGCGGACAGAAAAAGCCATCTCCACATATCAGTATATGCAGAAATAAATGTCATCATCAATGGAAAATAGAGCAATTCCATGTTTTCTGAACACAATAATATCTCCGTTCTGGTTTTTGTTTACGAGCAAATGCAATTTCTCAATTTCCGACCCAAATCGTCCATTCTGTTATTTGCAGAGATTTGAATTTTGCAATGGAATTTAAAATTGTTTCGAATTCTGTAATATTTTTTAGGGTATGTGAAGGCTTTCAGGAAGATTTGTAATTTTCTTGATTCCCTCCCCTCCTCCTCCTCCTCCTCTGCCTCCTCCTCCTCCTCCTCCCTCTCTCTCGTCTCTCTATCTCTCTCTCTTTCATCTCTCTCTCTCTCTCTCTCATTAAGTAAGATCTTAAGTTTGGTCACCTTTTCCAAGGAATTATTATCGCCACACTTTCCAGGATTGATGTATCAGTCCACCCTATTTCATCCATTGATGCCGAGCAAAATAAAAAGAGAAAAAAAAAGAAAAAAAAAATAGTCGAACTCGATACCACTGTTTATCAAATTGGTGGAAAAGGTTGAAAGTGTTAAACCTTATTTTTTGCGGAAGGAAGAACAGGAGGAGGAAGGAAGAGGAAGGGATGGAGAAGGAGAAAATGTAAGCGGAGGTGAAAGGGAGGGCGGACAGGAAAAGGAATAATTTAAGTATATGAAAAAGGAGAGACAAATGTTTGAGAGAAAGGAGAGTTTTACGGATTGCGATTTAGGTAGATTGTTAAAAGAGGGGTGGAAGAGGAGAGGGGTAGGGTTCTTTCCCTACTCAGTGACCACTTAACTAACCAGACCAAACAATTTTCAAATCGTTGTTGAATAGGGTACGTTAAGGGTGACAATTACATCCTGGACAACTACCACTCCCCCTCGGTTGTAGTTTGATAAACACTGAATTGTGAGTTCTAACGTTCTGACAAGTATGGGCAGGTAACACAACATAGGTTATAACCCAAAAGAAAAGGAAATAAAAAGTTCGAGTGTTAGCTCGGCAAAAAAACACTGGTGTTATTAGATAACTATTACATTAGAGTACAGTCACATAGTCTGGGGCCGTGACAACCGCCTCACCACCCGGGTAACCGGGCCCCCACTAGCTAGTTTGCTAGAGAAAAAGGCAACTGGAACAGGCAAGTAAATAATGCGCCAAAATTTCTTCGGCGCAATCAAGTACTCAGTACATCGTATAATGAAGGTCTATCTTTCTGTGGTCTCGGTATAATGCTGCATGACCTGCGGTCCATAAAACGTTAGCCACGGTCTGGTGGTGGCCTATCCCATATCGTTTGCTAGAAGTACGATCATGGTTCGGTTTAACCTTAAATATATGAACCCTACTGAGGCTAGAGGCTGCAGTTTGTTACATTAGATGATTGGAGGGTTGTTAATCATCATACTAATTTCCAGCCCTCTAGCATCAGTCGATTTTAAGATTTGAGGGAGGACGGACATATAAACAATAGAGTGGATACATATTGCAGGTCATAATAGAATCATGAAGTTTTGAGATGTGATGCAATGGTCCAGCCAGGAGGTTGTGATTGTATCCGCTCTATTTTGTATATGAATGGAGGAGGATGGAGGGAGGATCATTATTATTATTAAGTTTTGTGTGTGTGTGTGTATATATATATATATATATATATATATATATATATATATTATATATATATATATATATATATATATATATATATATATATATATTATATATATATATTATATATATTATATATATATATATATATATATATATATATATATATATATATATATATATATATATATATATATATATATATATATATATATATTTATATTTATATATATATATATATATATATATATATATATATATATATATATATATATATATATATATATATATATATATATATATATATATATAGTTATAGATATTATATATTATATATTATATATATGTATATATATATATAATATATAGTATATATATATATATATATATATATATATATATATAGAGAGAGAGAGAGAGAGAGAGAGAGAGAGAGAGAGAGAGAGAGAGAGAGAGAGAGAGAGAGAGAGGGAGAAGGAAAAATAGCCTAATAAACCTGCTATATATATATCCCTAATTTATTCCTTGAGAAACAAATAAATTTTCTTTTTCAGAAATAAAAGGACGAACCTCAAATACCATTATTTTTTAGTCAGGTGACTTCACTTAAAGATAGCCTGTGTTGCAAATATCTTGTTCTAAAATATAATGTTGGGATTTGTCATTCTGATGTTCATTCGAGACTCTTAAAAGAATGTACTCTCTCTCTCTCTCTCTCATCCTCTCTCTCTCTCTCTCTCTCACTCTCTCTCTCTCTCTCCTCTCTCAAGATTCAGTCCACTGCCGAATGGTCTAATTATAAAATCAGAGTTTGTTATAGTCTCCCGCACTACTGTCTTCGCTTCGATGTTCTTCTAGATTTGATCTCCCACTTACAAGAGAAACCTGCTAAAGGTTTTGAGTACAGAGTAATTCAGATAGATTCTAGTGTTGCTTTCGATTTTGTGAAGTTAAAAGGCGGTTACGGTGCAAATTCCAGAATCTTGGAGTGACTGGAAATGTTTTAGGTATGTTTCAAGATTTCCTTACAGGAAGGCAGCAGCGAGTTGCTGTTGATAGGATCGTTAGCGAACCAAGACCTTATTGTGTCTGGAGTTTCACAGGGAAGAGAGAGTTCTTGGTCCAGTGTTTTATTTCTAATGTATACTAGATCAGAACGGCTACAAATTTAAATGAAGCTGAGCAGCTTTTATATTTGTACAGATATACTGTGTGGGTCTGTGTGTATTAATGACTTCATTTGCGTTTAAACATAGACTGCATTCTATTTCCCAGTCTTATTTTCATTCATTTTCCTCTAAACCCTTTCCTATTATAATGAACCCATAACTAGCAACACTTTATAGCTCTCAACAAAGCAGCTCTGCTTTCCGGTTCTGGACCTGTGTCGTCAATCTTGTTTTTTATAGTTAGTTGAACCAGCAATAGGTTTTTTTTTGCAAACTCATTTTCTTTCATCGAAATTAGGGCTTCTCTCCAGTATGGCATTCTTCCATCAAGTTGGTGCCAAAGGAAAAGGCAGAAAGGATGCCGTCTATAATCTATTTTCTACCTGCAAGTTTTCAAGGCGGATCATGTATGGGCTGCAAACCCTCTTGCCCAGATTGGAGTATGAACCTTTTCTTGACACTTATTTGTGCGTGATGAGAACGACATCTCCATTCAACAGGATTCAACACATAGAAGGCTGCTTTACTGGTTAACATGAAATTCTCTATCGAAGTCAGATCTGCTAATGTAGGAAGAATTAGACATTTTGCACAATAATGCCTCTTTCTGAAGTGGGTGTTCCATAATGAAGATATTTTCTCTGCATAAGTCGTGGATATGAAGGGACAGGTCGATGCTGATGGTTCTCACGAAAAGGTCGAATTTAAAAAAGTAAGTAATCAACAATCAAAACGCAAATTTTCTGTGCAAAGGAAACGGAAAAGAAACAATAAAAAATAAAAAAACGTCGAAATGTATTTGGCGCAATCGTATAACCAAGGCTGCCGAAAAGGGTATCTATCTTTCGGTGGTCTTTGATAATGCTGTTTTGAGCCGGGGCCCATGAAACTTTAACCACTGCCCGAAGGTGGTCTGGCCTATATCGTTACCATGTGCACGATTATGGCTAACTCTAACATTGATTAAAAAAAATACTGAGGCTAGAGGGCTTTAATTTCATATGTTTGATGATTGGAGGATGGATGATCTGCATACCAGTTTGCAGCCCTCTAGCCTCAGTAGTTTTTTAAGACCTGATGGCAGACAGACAAACTGCGGACAGAAAAAAAGCGGTTGGACAGTCAAAGCCAGCACAGAAGTTTTCTTCGCAGAAAACTAAAATGGGTCATTATATATACAGTATTACAAACTATATATTAAATCTACTTCGTTTTATTAGATTTCATATTTTGTCTAAAAGAGCGACATTTGCGTAACCGTCTCTTGACATCCATGAGGACCGCTTTAGAAGGAAACCGCCTCACCATAATTCTACTAGTTTCTTACTAAACAAATTTTCATAGGTCAATATTTGCATAATGTGCAAAAATTGAGTTTAGCTTGGAATAAAAGGAATACCCATTTTTGTTTCAGTTCTTGAAGCGAGCAAAGTTTTGTCATTTATTTATTTTTGCTGGAATACACATTTTAGTAATAGATGCTCTCGTAGGTTTAATTGCTCTAGTTATGATGAAGCAGATACATTCTAGTTCCTGTCTCATTGTTTATATAATTATTACTCAGCATATTAGATATTTTAATTTTTTCAGATCTCAGAACAGTTAGAATACTTTTTTGTGTTTGGATAGCATCAAATGTTAACAGGAATTTAGCAACAAAATCAATGGTTTGGTATTTATGAGCTAAGACAGGAGGGATTTTATAGAATAATCAATGGAAAGCGTTTTACCATTAAAAGTGTACATTGTATGTATGTATGTATGTATGTATGTATGTATGTATGTATGTATATATATATATATATATACTATATTATATATATATTATATATATGTATGGATATACTACGTATATGATAGATACCATACATACATACATATATATATATATATATAGAGATTATATATATATATATATATGTATAGATATATATATATATAGTATATATATATATATATATATATATATATATATATATAGACTTATATATATATATATATATATGTATAGTACATACGTATGGCATATATACTACATACATATAGTATATATATATATATTATATATAATATATATATATATATAACATATACATATATACTATAGACAGATAGATAAATGGGTAGGTACATAATACAAATACATTAATCTTTAATTATTCATTTTAAAAAGTGTAGACTTAAAAGACAATATTTGTTGTGGGTCTTCGTTTTAGAACAATGGAAGCATCATGATAGTTTACAAAATCGAATCTGTTCACGTACTGAATAGAGCTATTTCCCTGAAAAAAATGATCTCTGGTTACATTAAAAGTTTTAACAAATATTCAAACTAATTAATATACAAATAAAAAGTACTGGTTTTGATAGGTTATAAAAATATTTATAACATATACCAAAAAAACCGATCTAACATATTTTCGGAATCAAACACACTGGGGCCGACTGATTCAAAAATGGACAACAGAAGTTAATAAGAAAATAGTCTCTTAAGGATATAACTAACTGCAGACTACTTTCAAATGAAAGGTTATATACTGGCATCAACAGACAAACTAATTATTCATAAAGAAATAAAACAAGTGAAATATATCTCAAACTCCAAAGTTTGAATAGAAGACATTAAAGGACAGAGTAGTTTTTCTTAATAATTTTACTATGTGATTACAAGGCTTCATTACCATTATTTAGAGGAATATATTGCATGACTTATAGATGCTGATAGCTTGCTAGGTTTAATGAAGTTAGCCTTATATGCCAGCCTGATTTCTTGGAACGATGTTACATGTAAAAGATAATGAATTGAAATGAATGCCTTGTTTGAATAGTGGGTTCGAACCCCCTTTTAGAGAAGTGTTTTTCTTCATATATTTCCCATTCTTGAATTAAAAACTGGAAATCGGCTAATAAGTGTATATTCAAAGAAAGTGTGAGAAGATCAAGATGATGGAAAGTCATGACAACTATTAGAAATATTCATACAACCGGTTAAAGCGACCACGATTGCTGTCTGTCGCTTCAGTAAAAAGAAAAAAAAAATCGAACTGGAAGGCATTTTGATGCATTGCATTATCAAAACGTTTTATTTATCTACTTTCACTTTTCTCCTTTAAAACGTAAAATTTCTTGCATTAAATAGGCATTTTGTCTAACATGTTTATTCTCCCTATGTCCAGGTCTCTCTCTCTCTCTTTATCTATGTATGTATGTATGTATGTCCCTCGGCCGAACAACAAGTAGCTGACGTGCCAGACCTTCCTGACTGTGATCTCTGTATAAATCTGACTTGAGTGGAAGATCGCTTTACCCTTTTTGGCCCTTTCAGCCACTTCCGGTCCTTTCCGTTTGCTAACTGGCCGTGTAACACCTGGGAAGAGGGGCTATGAAAGTCGTGAGCCACCACTTCAAGCTGTATACATCGGTCTGCTTTCTTAGATTTGTCCGGTATTGGCTGCCTTAGTCAAGTGCGAGCTCATGTAAAGGAGACCCGTAATTGTGGTACGGAATGAAAAGGGTCTGTCACTCACCTCAGCCTCTCCCACCGCCCCAACTGCAGAGAAGGTACATTTGTCTTGAACAGTTACTGGAAGATGAAGGAACGAAATCTGAGTCTGACATGACAAGAATACCATGCACTACATCACAGAGGGCTGGCTAATGTAGTAGAATTGAACAAGAATAATTTTTTTTTTTTCGCTGAAAATTATAAAGAAAAGGTCTCTTGCGGCTCACAAAGTTTTTGCTTACTCGT
>NC_061092.1:57764068-57776568 GCF_015104395.2 Macrobrachium nipponense
TGGGATCGTTGCCTAGTGCTCCTATGATTATGGGTACGATTTCCACTGGCATATCCATATCCTTTTTATTTCTATTTTCAGATCTTGATACTTATCCATTTTTTTCCCTTTCTTTCTCTTCACTCTGGTGTCCCATGGTATTGCGACATCAATGACTGATACTTTCTTCTTGACTTGTCAATCAACGTCACGTCTGGTCTATTTGCACGTATCACCATAAGTCCTTCTGATACCATAGTCCCAGAGGATCTTTGCCTGATCGTTTTCTATCACTCCCTCAGGTTGGTGCTCGTGTAATAAATACATTATTTCAGATTACAGTATCTGTAAATAAAAACCCATGACCTGAGGTCATGGCATTAGGAGGGTCCTACGTGACCAAAGCAGATCTAGATTACGCTATGCGCTGTCTGCAGTAGCCTGGTTCAGCTCTGTGTGTTGTCAACATTTTATATTAATGATAACTTTGCACAACAACTTCCATGAAGGGAAGCGGTTGACCTGTTAACCTACGCCGGAAACTTGTAACTTCCGAGCCGGCGGACTACGTATGTTTTTTATATGAATCGCTGAGATAGCTAATGTTCCGCTATCGACGTGATGCTTTAGAATGGCAGTTCCGTGCCAACCTTCAAACATATCGGTCTCCCGACCGAGCTGCATCTCCTAGTATGGAGTTACAGAATAAAGTTGTTATATCTGTTCAACTTATCTGTTTGAATCCTCTCCTTTAGTTAAGAAGAACCACTCTACTAAGATATCCCAAGGAGATGGGAGGAACCAGAAATACTTACGAATGACAGTCGTAAGGAGAAAACAAAAAAAATCTTTCGCAAAGCGCAAAGGGACTTAGACTGGTGGCAGCGAATGACGAAGAATAAAATTAACAAGACCCATATCAGCCGACCGAAGGTTACCAGAACCAACTTCCACCTTCAACATCAAAACTAAAACAGAGGAAACGGGATCTTCAATCAACGCAACATTTTATGAAGACGAAGATAGTCCTTCATCGAGAAGAATACAAGCATCAACACCAATCTAGGACTTCTTATGCATCGTGCACCGAGAGAAGACCGTGACGTCATCACGACTTCCGACGCGAGACTTAGACAGGAACTGAGACGTCATCCCATGTCAACAATCCTTCACCATATAATCTGGAGCTAAGTACATTTTATCTATTCAGGTTCTTTCCTCAGTGAAGTGTTGTTCATCAGGAGTCGATCATCCAGTATTCTGGGGGTGAGTTGTTCGCCATCTTAATCTTCCTTCATTACAGAATCAATCTTCAACTACGAGTTCTCGCCCGCAGATTATTTTTTCTCTTCTCGTTGTTGCTAATCGTTTCTTGCAGGAATTCTCCGTATAATATTTTATCAAATTATCTGTATTTTGTATCTTTTGGGGGATTTTCCTATTATTATAACATTTATACAGTACATTGCATATGCGTTTTACTTAGTGGTCGAGTGTACTCTTATAGATGTTTTGATAGGATCGCAAGGAATAGAAGTGATAAGAAAAAAGTGAAAGTGGAAATGGCAACTCCTCCGACTGGCCAACCCCAATGTGGTGACTCTCGTGAGCGCGAGGTCAGCAATTGTCCCTTTTCAAGGTCGGGTCAATGGGTTCCTGCCTCAAAATGTTGAGGCATGGATCTCATCTGTAGACGCTCATTTAAATGCAAAAAGCATCACAGACCCAGCAGTACAATTACAGGAGGCCAAAAGCTTCATAGACTTTGCTAAAGGAGACGCAAGTGCGTATCTAAGGGGGGTTTCTTTCCAAGAGGCGCTTACATGGGACGAGTTCAAAATCAGATACGTGCCGTGTACGGGGGTGAAGAGGCTTTAGATGTAGTATTGGCATTGAGAAATATCCTTAACCAAGCCTCCATGACTCAGCTTAATGTTGTCGAGCGGGCGGCGCTAATTGCGACCGGCTAAATGAATATCAAGTTAGTTTCAAGTAACTCCGGGTGGGGTTACGAGTGCCAAAATCAACGTGAAAGATTTTATCCGTTTGATCTACCTTACGAGTATCACTGCAATGTTGCCTGAGGCGTTTAGTGCGGTGTTTTGACAAAAAATCGCAGCCCAACAGTACGGATTAGATGTGTATAAACAAATCAAAAAACACATGTCTAAATGTACCGACCTAGATCCTTCGCTCATTCAAGTTTTTTGCAAAAAATGAGAGAACAAGCCAACAAGTAAATGGGGGTTGGTACATAATAATAATCAAGTTGCAGGGATGGTTTGTTATAACTGTAAACGACCAGGTCACATGATTTCAGACTGTCGGACGCGTTTTTGTTCAATACATAATAGTTCCACTCATTCATATAACCATTGCTACTCGAGGAATCAACAGCAGAATGCTACAAACACGCAACCAGTTGCCAGTGCAAATAAAAGAAGGGTCCTCAGTACTATAAGAAGAAACAACCAAACGGAAATTCTGCACAACAGCAGAAAACAAACAAATTGTGCTTCAGGTACCTCTGTTACCTGGGCCGTCTAGCCAGAACTTCGCAAGGGCAAGCGAATTTTCAAGGTGTGATAAAACAAAACAATACCACGTAGTTCACTCCAAGGGGGGAGAGGGGCGATGTTGGGTCATCAATATCAACATCTTTTGTATCAAATAATCAGTTTAATCATTTTATCAGATCATTGTGAGGCAATTGATTTTCCTATGAAACACACGGCCGAATCCAAAAAATCTGTGCAGGTTCCCGTAGATTTGCAACAAATTCATGCAATTATTAGTCAAAACGAGTTGCGACCAACCTTACATGCAGTAAATTTGGACCATAAGTTCATCACTTTGTTCTTTGATTCTGGTAGTCCACGTAATATCATGGATTTAAGGACTCATCATTTACTCTTTTCAAATTTCCCTATAGAGAAGTCCGGAATAAGGCTCTCAGGCATAGGGAATAATGAATTAACTGTTGTAGGAGTGACTCATGTACAGTACAAGGTCGGTAAGCGCACGTTTGCTGATACCTTTATCGTGTACAAAAACATTAATTATCGGATACCCGTCTATGGGCACTCAAAATATTATCTTAGCACCTGCAAAACACGGCGTGTATATCAAAGGGAAATTCTATAAGTCTTCTAATACCCTAAAATCAGTTTTAGATAATAAAGAGACAGACAGAGTTGTCACTTACATTACAGAACCAATCACCTGTCTCATGAACCCAAGAAATAATACAGGCAACCCAACAAACTCTCGCTCACCCGTAATATCAGCTTGCACGCAAACTCTCGAGCCTAACGTAACTTCGAACATATTAGTGCGTGTAAAGAGAAACCTTGCCAGGATCTGAAACGTTAATCCTTTCCGAAACTCTGAAAACACACGGATTATCCGTCACACAAGCCATTTATACAATCGGCTCACAACAACAATGTCACATCGAAGTCTGTAATCATTTGAATACCACTTTAGTAATCCACAAAAATCAACATATCTTGGATGCGGAAGTTTATAAACATCGCATTCTTACCGTAGCTGAGATAAATCACGCTCAATCAGTTGCAGACGAATCCCTTTGCAATCTATAAAGAACAAAATCAATAAGGACATTCAAGAAGAAGAAATTCAGCAGAAATTTTTGAACTTTTAACTAAATATCATGATGTTTTTTCCACTACGGATGGAACCTTAGGAAAAACGGATGTCATCGAGCATCAAATAAGGCTCAAGGACAAACAGAAAGTAATGTACCTTCGTACCGACTTCCTATGAAATTTCAGAATGAGATAACAGAGGAAGTAGGTAAAATGCTAAAAGAAGGAGTCATTAGGAAATCAAACAGCCCTTATAATTTTCCGTTAATAGTAGTACCGAAAAAAGATCGAACTTGGCGGATATGCGTCGATTTTCGTCGTTTAAATGAAGAAACAATCCCTGACAGTTATTCCAGTACCATGTTACCGATGATATCCTATCTCTACTAGGTCCAGAACAAATATTTCACCAGCTTAGACCTACTAAAGGGATTTCATCAGATTCCGTTGGAACAAGAGAGTATCCCATACACTGCCTTCAGCACAGCCAGGGGACATTATGAATTTTTGCGTATTCCTTTTTGTTTACGTTGTGCTCCCATAACTTTTACTCGTATGATAAATATTGTGTTTGGAGACTTTGTTAGGAGATATCCTACATGCCTACATGGACGACCTAGTAATCTTTTCCAACACATTAGAAGAACATTTACGTAAATTAGAGTTAGTGCTACAAAGACTAAGGCAGCATAATTTAAGGGTAAAGATAAGTAAGTGTGAATTTTTTAAAACAGAATTAGTCTATTTAGGTTTCACGGTTTCTAGTGAAGGTCTTAAAGTCATCCATGATAAGGTGTCGGCTATCCGTAACTTTCCGATACCTACTAACGTCAAGGGAATACAGCAATTTTTAGGCTGTAGTGGCTATTATCGCCGCTTTTGCTTTATACGCAACTACTCAATCATAGCCCACTCCCCTAACCGATCTTATAAAAAAGGGCGTAGATTTCATTTGGTCTGAAATTCATCAACAGGCATTCGATAAATTGAAAGATGAACTGTGTAGTTCTCCTATCTTGAAATTTCCTGACTTCGGTAAGGATTTTTCATAGCAACAGACGCCTCAGACCTAGGAGTAGGTGGGGTATTGCTTCAACAATATGATAAACAGTTTTTTCCCTATAGCTTTTTATTCACGTAAGCTGAGACCTTCTGAAAGTAATATGCAGTAATAGACAGGAAGGGCTCGCTATTGTTAATCACTCGTGCATTTTAAAATTCATAAAATATAGGTTATCCCATCAAGGTTCTCACTGATCAAATCCCCTAACCAACTTCTTTAAAGGCTTTAGTCACAGCCCTAAGCGAACTCGGTGGCACATGATCATCCAGGACTTGGCGCGAGGATCGGGTATTTACCTGGGAAAGCAATATCATTGCTGACGCATTATCACGCAACCCCTCTTCATCTTGTACCGAGCCATTAGCTGAATTAATAGATATCTCAACCTCCACGCCCATTGTTAAAACTATATCTGAACAGGAAGATCTGGGCTGGAGTGCTGAACTATTACAGACAGAACAAAGAAAAGATCCGCAAATAGAAAAAATCATCATTGCGTTAACGGAAATCCGAAGGAAAAGGAATACAATAAGTATAAGCAGCAGAATTATATCATAAAGGATAATATCCTGTGTAGATCCGTGACGAGGAAAACCCGCAACACACCGCAGTTGAATAACAACCAGGTGGTGGTACCTATCTCACTCTACCCACTGTCTTAAAATGGTTGCATGAAAATCCACTGCATGGACACCCTCCCGGGTTATTCCTTAATGTCACAGAAAGCCAAATCCTTAGTTTTATTGGCATACGATGCTTACAGATATAAAAAAGCACATAGCAAATTGTCGCACTTGTCAAGAATACAAAGGGCACACGAAGACACCTGTCAGCCTAGGGGCTTACCCCGTGCCAAATCACCCTTTGAAAGAGTACATTTAGATTTATTAACAGGATTTTACGAGTCAGACAGAGGAAATAAGCACCTCCTAGTAATTATAGATGCTTTGACTCGATATACCGAACTTATAGCGCTTAAAACAAAAAACCGCGGTCGAGTGCGCTAGGAAGTTTTACGAGTGCTACATTTGTAAACATGGAATTCCACACATCATTATATCAGACTCGGGCGGGGAGTTCAATAATCATTTCCTTAACTCTTGTGCGAATTCCTTTGTATAAAGAAAATTAATACCATGATCTATCACCCAGAATCTAATGGGCTAGTGGAAAGGGCAAATCGTAAGGTTTTAAACATTTTAAGGGTCACCTTAGGGGGGGCAGACCCCAACTGGGACATTGCCATACCTGCGGTACTAAGCACACTTAATCACTCGTATCATGTGTCTATTAAAATGACACCAGCACGAGGCACTGTACGGTATCCCGGCTAGAACGCCTTTCCACATCCTAACGCCTACAACTAATTTATCAAATCCTCTAAAGGATGTTATGGATGCAAGCATAAGTCGATATAATATACTTCGTAAGAATCTAGAAGAAGCACAAATAATAATGAAAAAAAAAATCATGATAAAATAGCTAAGCCAACTAGAACATATGCCGTGGGCGATCAGGATACATACAAGTATACGTACGTTAAGGTTTTAAATTATAAACTGACACCTAAGTTTGAAGGCCCGTTTAACATTTTAGAAAATTTAACGGCCAATAGATTTAGGGTTCAAAATGTATCCAAACCCACTGATGTGAGAATAGTTCCATTGGCACATATCAGAATCTAAAGAAAGGTAGATGGGAAGTGAGGGAAAAAAATGGTTGTATTATGAAACAAACTTGTATAATAATATATATATATCTATTAATCATATTTGTATGTAAACCTATTCTTTTACGCGAGTTATTACATATGTTTTACTCATTGCAGGTTTCAAAAATGAATCTGTTATTGTTAGAGTGATATTGTGTATCAGACATCTTTGTTGTATGGAAAGAGCGCTAGGACGAAAGAAATAGAATTTAATCATGGCTCGATTATCGAGAGAATAGATGATGTATTCATCGTGTCAAGTAATATTGTCATAGAAGTAGATATGCATGCAATATTTTTGCCTGAAGATGACGTCCTTAACTTAAAGAATGACCTGATGAGGTTTGCTATTTCGCTTAAGGAAATGCACGAACGTAATTTTCATGCTAACTCAGAGATTTCGCTAGCTCAAACACTAAGCGTCGCGGAAATGTTGTCTTATGACATTACAAATAAAACCGCCGAGGCAGAGGAACTTGCTCTTGACCTGCTGATGTGGGTCTGTGCGCACAATACTCTCGAACGCCGCAACCCGCTTATTCTGGCTGGACTAAACATCTTAGGATCAGTTGCGAATCTAGGCTTAGGAATTTCAAATCGCCTTAAGATAAATAATCAAAATAAAAGAATTGAGTTTTTGCAACACAAAACCGAATTAGCTTTGTCCGAACTTCGCAGCCAGTTATCTTCAATCAATCAAATAATGAGTATCGTAAATGAACATTCAAATAATATCGATCAGGTCATGGAAGTTCAACATTTGCTGGCTACATTAGCTTACTATAGTTCGAAAATAGATCATATCCGTGTGAAAATATCACATTTTATTGAGAAGTCAAAAGATTACGTAGAAGCGATTACGTTAGCAACAAAGGGTGTGTTATCTCCTCACCTCATGCCTATTAAGATCTGACGTTAACTTTGGAAAACGGACGGGAGAAACTAGGTTATATTCCTTTATTAGACGCCCATAAAGTAGAGTTCTATTATAGCCTAATATCAGTCAGCTTTGAAAATGATAGAATTATGATCACAATACCTTTTGATTCTTCCGATGCTTGGCAATCATACAAAATAGCACCGTTTCCTACTTTCATGACGAATAACTCAAGTCCAGTAATATCCAATTTGACGGGGCATGTACTGATTTCTTCTGATAGGAAATCATTTACAGTCATTAAAGACTTAGATAAACTCACTCACTGTTCAGAAGCCATGAATAATAAAATTTGTACAGCTGACTCTTTTGAATTCTATCCGATATCAACGGATTCATGTGAGTTAGACATAGTGCTAAACGGCTCTCTCTCTCATACAAGTGAAGGTTGTTGGGGAAACTTTATCCCTTTTACGGTAATAAATTCAATTACAGGATGAATAATGGTTCCTGGATCCGTTACGATAAAGCCGGATTCAACGTAGTATGTCCGGATGGGACCACCGCCCATGCCCCTATCTTTGTAGCAGCTGATGGTTGTACGGGGACATCTACAAACTACACCGTCAGAGGGGTCAACACGATAATACGTGAGAAAGGCGTATTTTGCGAACTACACTTGGGCATCTACAATCATCCCATCACTACCTCTCCCATACAACGCGCGGGTGGCTCATCGTTTGACGCAACTGGCTGAGATGACCCACGCGTCACCGACTTATGCAGGTGGAGAAAATCTTCGCTACTACATTCTGCTGGCCGTGTTCAGCGTGACGGCCATATTGGTTATCGCCGTCAACATCTTTTCTTGGCGTAGGCTGAGGCGTAAACAGAAGGATCTCCAAGGAAACGTATTGGCCCTTCTAGATGACGTACCCATTAAACTCAAGTCGTTTGAGTTTAGTGGCCGCCTGAAACTGGCCACTTCAGTTTGTGCCTAGGGAATTGTCTGGAATTGTGTTGTGTGTGAAAAGCTGGTCCGTATGCTGGCAAAATGTAGGACAAGAAAGACTCACGCCTTTGGCATTTGAACAGTTAAAGTATCTCCCCCCCCGGCACCTAATAAAATATTATAGCCCAATATTATACATTAATATACTCCTAAAGGTATTTTTCGGGCACCTAATAAAAGATATCAGCCCTATATATTGCATTTGTGCACACTTACCAGTTATACTATTATACCATTGTACAATTATATTTATCTATTACAAAGAGTCACAAGTACTCTAACAATTATCCATGATCATGCTATAATCTGTAGTAACCATTATTCTTAATCAGGTTACCTATTATCATATTAATCATGTATACATGTTAATCTTTTGATTTTTACCTTTTTATTATTTTTGGGTACCTAATCATTATTATTACCAAACATGGATCTAGATTTTCCATGCATTTATCTTTGTTTATGAATATGTCAAAAACAAAAAGGGTATGTAACAGAACCTTTTTTATGCATTTAATCACTTCTTATGTTTATACCTAGACGTATGTTACAAGCACGCTCCTATGAAACAATGTTAAAGTAATTTTTTTTATTCAGGCTTGAATAGGTAACAGTCCGAAGCCTAATGTAATAAATACATTATTTCAGATTACAGTATTTGTAAATAAAAACCATGACCTGAGGTCATGGCATTAGGAGGGTCCTACGTGACCAAAGCAGATCTAGATTACGCTATGCGCTGTCTGCAGTAGCCTGGTTTAGCTCTGTGCGTTGTCAACATTTTATATTAATGATAACTTTGCACAACAACTTCCATGGGAAGCGGTTGACCTGTTAACCTACGCCGGAAACTTGTAACTTCCGAGCCGGCGGACTACGTATGTTTTTATATGAATCGCTGAGATAGCTAATGTTCTGCTATCGACGTGATGCTTTAGAATGGCAGTTCCGCGCCAACCTTCAAAACATTCGGTCTACCCGACCGAGCTGCATCTCCTAGTATGGAGTTACAGAATAAGTTGTTTTATATCTGTTCAACTTATCTGTTTGAATCCTCTCCTTTAGTTAAGAAGAACCACTCTACTAAGATATCCCAAGGAGATGGGAGGAACCAGAAATACTTACGAATGACAGTCGTAAGGAGAAAACAAAAAAAAGTCTTTCGCAAAGCGAAGGGACTTAGACTCGTACCACTTATTACTGACTAGGTAGCTGATGTTTCTTGCACAGGCTCCAGTGAAGGGCTTTTGCCACTGAATCATGCCTCTTTTTGTACTGGTTCTGTGCAAGTGCCGGGCATTCGCTTGCTATGTGGTTTATGGTCTCATTTTTCGTATTGCACTTCCTACATATGGAGAGCTGTTATTTCCGTCTATCGTTCTTTGAACATATCTGGTTCTTTGGGCCTGATCTTGTGCCGCTGTTATCATTCCTTCAGTTTCCTTCTTGAGCTCTCCCCACTGTAGCCATTGCCATGTGTCATCACTGGCTAGTTCTTTAGTCTGTCTCATGTATTGTCCGTGCATTGGTTTTGTTGTGGCCATTCCCTCTGTTCTGTTTGTCATTCTCCTGTCTCTGTATATTTCTGGGTCTTTGTCTACTTTTATCAGTCCTTCTTCCCATGTACTCTTTAGCCACTTGTCTTCACTGGTTTTCAGATATTGCCCCTGTGCTTTGTTCTCGATGTTGACGCAGTCCTCTATACTTAGTAGTCCTCTCCCTCCTTCCTTTCGTGTTATGTATAGTCTGTCCGTATTTGCTCTTGTTTTCTAATCTATGCTACGGTGTTCTGCCTTCGTCCATTCCACTATTCCTGCGCTATAGTTGATTACTGGCACCGCCCATGTGTTTATGGCTTTTATCATATTTCCAGCGTTGAGTTTTGACTTGTGTATCGCCTTTGAGTCTCTGCATATATTCTTTCCTGATTGTGTCCTTCATCTCTTGGTGTTTTATATCCCCTCCTTCCATTATTCCCAGGTATTTGGTATCCAGTCTCATCTATTGGGTTTTTTGTTTTTTTTTATGTTGCTCCCATCTGGTAGCTTTATCCCTTCAGTTCTCGTTACTTTGCTTTTTTGTATGTTGACTAAGGCGCATTTTTCTATTCCAAAACTCCATCCTGATGTCTCCAGATACAATCCTTACAGTCTGGATTAGGGTATCTATTTCCCTGATGCTCTTACCATACAGCTTGATGTCGTCCATGAACATCAGATGGTTGATTCTGTTGCCTCTCTTCTTGAGTTGGTACCTGGCATCCATCTTCTGTAGTACTTTTGTTATGGGAATCATGGCTACTACAAAGAGTAGTGGGGACAGTGGATGTCGCCCTGGAAGATCCCTCTCATGATATTAACCTCTGCTAGTATTATTCCAGAGCTTGTAAGTATTGTATTCCAGTTGTGCATTGTATTTTTGAGGATGGTGTTTTCCTCTGCTCCATATTATTATTATTATATTATTATTGTTTATTTTTATTATTATTATTATTATTATTATTATTATTATTATTATTATTATTATTATTATTATTATTATTATTATTATCATTATTATTATTATTATTATTATTTGATCATGAACAAAATAGATAAAGCATAAAAGTCTCTTGATTGCATAAAGACACTGAATTGAAGTCTAACCCCTATAAACCAAACATAAGCATATGATTAAAATTAAAGCCTTTACCCGGCAACCCCCCACAAAAAAAAAAAAAAAAAAAAAACAAAAAAAAAAAAAAAAAAAAAAAAAAAAAAAAAAAAAAAAAACACTCAAATACAAAACGCAAGCACCGCACGCGCTTTCGCTCTAGATGAGTATGCTACCTAATGTACATAATACAGGAACACAGAATCAAAGGAAACTAGATTATCCTTACAGAAAACTTTCAGTCAATGTGACACGAAGAGAAATGGCCTTTGCCCAATACGATTATCTCCCATCGACAAGGAACCGTTATCTCGAAAAACAACTTTTTTACTTTTTTAATCCCTTCCACTTAATGAGATTTCAATAGTCTGGAGATGACTTTTTTTCTGCTCACGAGATAAATTGTGGAAACGGTGTGTTTTGGCTCTTTGAAGCTCTTTGTGAGGGTTTAGAAAATATGATTCCAAACATAATTTTAAATACTTTGATGGGAAAGGAGTCACTGGCAGAGGTCATTCAGAAATGAGTTTTGACATTTATCTTATTTAGCGAAACGGCGAGAATAGATGAGTTAAGTAAGACTACATTTGCATCAAGTTTCTGACATATTCTGGAGCGGAAACATGAATAACAAAATCTCTTACTAATCGAGAAACTGGATAAAAAAAGTATAACAAAATACAAAGAAATTATTTTATGAAGGATAATAGGCATAAACACCTTTAGATTAATTTATAAAGAAAATTTCCCATATATGCATAGGCAGATAGAAAGATCACATTGCACCAAAGCGTTTGGAGACATTCACTACTTTCGAATAACCAAAGACAGATATTCAAACATTAGAAATGTTAACACAGACTGTTTAATTGATTATTTCATTGCATGATTAATTTCTTTAGTTATGGTTGTTATGATCCAATGCTCATTCGCTTCCTCTTTGATCTCCAGATCAGTTTCCAACTCAAAAAGTAGCTTTCGGTTGGCAACTTCAAATATTCTGAGTTACTAGTAAAGGTTTTGCTGTTTGTATAAAATTAACCAATATTTTTGTATGAAATCAAATCTATGCACAGTCCTCGTTCATATACAACGTGGCTTCCAAATTGTAATCGGTTTAATTTGATGCAGAGGTCATTCAGAAAAGAGTTTTGACACATTTATCTTATTTTCGAAGCCTCTTCCAATCTGAAAATAACAGATTATGGCCCAGAGCTTTTAGAGCGTGATGGAGTTTTAGCGAAACGGTGAGAATAGATGATTTCGAGTAGAATATGTTCTAGCATTGAAATTTCAAAGCGTTTTGCTCATATCATTTGGTTAGAGTATTTCTTTCAAAGGAAGAGCTGCCACTTACTTTTATAGCTCTATGACAGTTTATGACTTTTCGGTATTTTAGTTTTCCGTAAAAGAAAAGCGTTTTTTTTTTTCATACTTTTTCTGTCCAAACCTTTTTCTCTCCGAACTTTTTCTGTCTGTCCTCAAATCTTAAAAACTCATGATGCTTTAGGGCTGCAAATCGGTATATTGATCGTCCACCTTCCAATCATCGACCACACGAAATGCCGCCCTCTGGCCTCAATAGTTTTTTTTTTTTT
>NC_061092.1:57778449-57790949 GCF_015104395.2 Macrobrachium nipponense
ATTTGCAGTCATATTTATATTATTATTATTATTATTATTATTATTATTATTATTATTATTATTTTATTATTATTATTATTATTTATTATATTTATTATTATTATTATTATTATTTTATTATTATTATTATTATTATTATTTATTATTTATTATTTATTATTATTAATTATTATTATTATTATTATTCAGGAAGATAAAACCTATCTTATGGAACAAGCCCACGGGGGCCATTGACTTGAAATTCAAGATTCCAAAGCATATGGTGTTCATTAGAAAAAAGTAAGATGAGGTAAAAGAAAATGCATTAAGAAGAGATATCACTTATTAAAATAGAAAAAAAGAATAATAAATTAACCAATACATAAAACATAATAAGAGAGAAGATATCAAAATGAATTAGAAAAAAAATTGAAAGTTTATTCGAAGTGTGCAACTATTTGTCGTTGCTTCATTTTCAAAGAAGATGAGAAGTACATTCAAGTCGGACATGAAAGCACAGTAACTGAAAGTAAAATGCCAGAGAATTGTGTTGTCCCAGAGGCCTCTGTCCAAAGTCTGATGACATCAAGGCAAAGGACGCCTCGTCATACTTTCCAAGCAATATGTTGGACTAAAGTTTATGATACTTTATTGTAAAAGTTAATGCTTATGATAATGTAAATCATATTATAATTATTTGTTATAATTATTACTAGTTAAAATACAAGAACGCGATTACGGGCCAATTTGAAATGATTCTAAGTTCTGAGGGTTCTCCGAGTTAATCTGGGTAATATAAATCTAGTAGCGACAGCAGTATATTTGGATTCCCTAAGTGTAATGAATGAAATAAGCATCTACAGCTTATAAAATGTCATATTTCTTTAAGGGGAGAGGACACCGATATAAGTGCTTCTGCCTTGCAAAGGGATTCTGCTTCCTTTTAACGATTACTCACTCCCACTCTCTGGGTATGACACTACTGTTATTACCACTGAAAAGCCTGCAAATACAAGCAGCTTCTTTTTAATAGTTCTGTTGTATTGTTGTATCAGTTATCCTTAGAATTTAGCGATAAATTAGTCCCATCTTCAAAGTTTGTGATAAACGGATGAGATCCTGGCTTGCATTAGTAAACAAACCGATCATCTCCTTCCCTTGAGAATTCAGGGTTAAATGGACAACCGTTGTGCATGGCTGGATCCTTGCCAGTCGAGCCATAATTGGAATAAATACTGTAATGGATTAGTCCATTGTAAATTGGACATGAAGAAGATCTTTTGAATGATAAAATTGTCTCCAAAAATTTTATCACATCTAATGGCGTAGCCAATAGTGCCCTCCCTTTCACTAAATTAGGCAACTCTCACTGAATTATTTTATAAGCTACACTGCTACCATAATTCGTATACTTGATCTACTCCTTTTCAAGTGGAAGATAACTGTAGTTGACATCTCTGAGATGATCAATTTGAATGTCCAAGTCAGTAGTTAGTGAAGAACTTTTTTGGTGTGAATAACCTAAAAGAGACTTCGTCAATCTCGCTCTGCAAAACCGCCGAAGTGAAAAAAAAACCATATCTTTGGACATAAAGGTATTTTAAGAATAAATGATTGCAGAAAGAGCACTTATTGAAATATATACAATTGTTTCGGTTCTACTCAATGCAGGGAGCCCGACCTCCTTGAAAATAAAATAATTTACTTTGGATGATAAAACAAAAAAATTGCGGCTTATCCATGGTTATTTGTGAACATATTTCTTTCCTGAGTAAAATGTGTATTTTATAATGATGAAAAGAAAGCTCGGAAGAAAGAAAAAAATATGACCATTAACATTCTCTGTGTCTCTCATTTTGAAAAACTTGGCTAAATTTTAACTGATATCAACTATAAGATTGTTTTCGGACATGGCGATGCCCTTAATAGAAGGCGTCCAGTAATTAAAAGGAAAGAATTGTTCCAAGGCATAAATTATGTCTTCTGAAAATTGCAATAGGATTTGGATGGTAGGTTTGGGGGAGCACAGGAGAGGCAAAGGAAGGCAGGAGTGTGGTTGCCATGCTTATTGGTATGAAAATCAGCGAATGAAATTCCAACACCAAAAGCGCAATGCAAAATAGTTTCAGGTACATAAGGAGACCAGTTCAAGGAGTATTGTTTGACAGGATCTCCGCCGCTTTAGGAAACAGACCTTTCTGAAAACTGAATGTTGTCAGTGAAAACGTTGTCATCGAAGAAGTATAAAAATAAATTCTTGAGAGAATAGATTCCACACAAACGGCCGCGAAGCAGACGTCTACAAAACGCAGTTCATTCTACCTTGAAGGGTAGTTAGGACTGTTGCATCCCAGAAGTCTTTGAATAACCGAGGTAAAAATACAGAAGAATCATCAAAATGTAGGATCTGTATTGCTCATTAAGGAGAGGTCATAAAAGCCAATTTCATGTCATTATTATCATTATCTACTAGTATGTTCAGCTTGTGTTTTCCTCTTGTGCATAGGGAAATCATCATAAAATTATGAATGACAATTAGCTGTCAACCTTACGGTAAAATTGACACATCTATCTCCCGATGATTATACTACGCCACATAAAATTACGTTGGTACATCTATTGCGCTGCGTCTGTGAAGGTGTGTGTGTGTGTGTGTGTAGTGTGTGTGTCTGCATAGGGTTCTGTTTGCTTGAAAGAGAGAGCAACTGATATTTACATTGCCAAAAAGCTTTTAGGTTATTCGGCTAAGAATAAGTCAAAAGTAGAATTACGTTGGTATATCTATACTGCTCGTACGTCTGTGAGGGTGTGTGTATTTGTCTGTTTGTTTTCGTGCATGTTCCATGTTTACATAATAGAGATAGAAAGCGTATTTTTCATCAACACCAAAAAGAAGGAGAGGTTAAGAAATATGTCAAAGCCTTCAGTTATTGGGTCGTTCAAATCCAATGGAAAGAAATTTCTACCAAATTTTATTATATAATAAAAGGAACCGAGTTAATTCACCCAAGTCAGTCTCCGCTTTCCCGTGACTTCCACCAGTCTCTCTTCACCTACAACTCCTCCTCCTCCTATCACCCCACCCCCTCCCCCATTCGTCTGGAGCCTCCTCTTCCTCGCCTGTATTCATTCTCTCTGTTCCTCTTCTCCCCTTCTCTCGTCCTTTTCCCTTATCCTTCTCTCCCTTTTTCTCTCCTTCCCTTTCCTACTGATCCTAATGCTTTCTCACTGGAGGACATAAACACAAATTTATACTTGCGTTCTGGATATTCATTGCCAACTTAAATTATCTGAGGATACATGAATCCTGGGGAAGGTCAAAGCAACATTATTCCCTCCGTACAAAATGCAAACACTGAATGTCTAAAGAGGGTTTCTGCAGAAAAATATATACATACATATATATATTATATATATATATATATATATATATATATATATATATATATGTATACATATATATGTATACATATATGTTAAGTATTATAGATATATATATATATATATATATATATATATATATATATATATATGAATAACTTGATCACGAAGTATATAAAACGTGATGCTATGTATAAATAAAGGTTTTTTTGCCTCAGTAAAGGGTCCGAATAGGACCGAAAGTACTCGGCTAACTCGTTTTTTTCATTTTTTTTCCTTCGTGGCAAAAAAACTATATATATATATATATATATATATATATATATATATATATATATATATATATATATATATACACACACACATATATATATATATATATATGTGTGTGTGTGTGTGTGTGTGTGTGTGTGTGTGTGTGTGTGTGTATATGTGCGTGTGTGTTTGATTCTAAATCACGAAAAAGTAAAAACGTGATGATTATACGAACAAAGTTAGAGCAACGAATGTAATTATGAAACGATGAGATGCTAGATATTTTCGTCTTATTACCATACACAGCAACTAAAGTTATACAGACTTGGGCGTTTCTATGTGGTGGGTATAAGTCCTGGGGGAATACAATAAAGTTGGGGGAGATCACAAAAACGGTTAACAGATTAACATCGAAATCTACCAAATGGTAATCTTCTTTATTTTGTCTTTTGTCTTTCAATCCCTTTGAAATAAAAGAAGTGCTGTGATTCACACCAATAGACCAAAGTTACATAATAAATACAAATTTTAAAAAATCCGTATTTGTAACAGATCAGTAAATTCCGATGTCAAAAGCTAGATACCAAATTTTACATGTAATACAAGAAACAAATAGTTTCCCTCTGAAATTGTAGCTCTGCTGTTTGCTAGAGAATAAAACCGAGGTAAAACTTAATTTTTCAGTCATTCACCTATACGCTTCTGCAAATATGTATTAGTCATGTTACCGAACTTCGTTTTATTGATCTGTTTTATTTAGTTTACTTCTCTTCACGTATCCCTCTTTTTTCCTATAGGTTTTATGGGTTGAATAGTTTTGAAACTTGGGTAATAATAATAATAATAATAATAATAATAATAATAATAATAATAATAATAATAATAATAATAATAATAATAATAATAATAATAATAATAATAATAATAATAATAATAAGGCAAAGTAACGAGAACTGAAGGGATAAAGCTACCAGATGGGAGCAACATCAAACACATAGATGAGACAGGATACAAATACCTGGGAATAATGGAAGGAGGGGATATAAAACAATAAGAGATGAAGGACACGATCAGGAAAGAATATATGCAGAGACTCAAGGCGATACTCAAGTCAAAACTCAACGCCGGAAATATGATAAAAGCCATAAACACATGGGCAGTGCCAGTAATCAGATACAGCGCAGGAATAGTGGAATGGACGAAGGCAGAACTCCGCAGCATAGATCAGAAAACCAGGAAACATATGACAATACACAAAGCACTACACCCAAAAGCAAATACGGACAGACTATACATAACACGAAAGGAAGGAGGGAGAGGACTACTAAGTATAGAGGACTGCGTCAACATCGAGAACAGAGCACTGGGGCAATATCTGAAAACCAGTGAAGACGAGTGGCTAAAGAGTGCATGGGAAGAAGGACTGATAAAAGTAGACGAAGACCCAGAAATATACAGAGACAGGAGAATGACAAACAGAACAGAGGACTGGCACAACAAACGAATGTACGGACAATACATGAGATAGACTAAAGAACTAGCCAGCGATGACACATTGCAATGGCTACTGAGGGGAGAGCTCAAAAAGGAAACTGAAGGAATGATAACAGCGGCACAAGATCAGGCCCTAAGAACCAGATATGTTCAAAGAACGATAAATGGAAATAACATCTCTCCCATATGTAGGAAGTGCAATACGGAAAATGAAACCATAAATCACATAGCAAGCGAATGTCCGGCCCTTGCACAGAACCAGTACAAAAAGAGGCACGATTCAGTGGCAAAAGCCCTCCACTGGATCCTGTGTAAGAAACATCAGCTAACTTGCAGTAATAAGTGGTACGAGCACCAACCTGAAGGAGTGATAGAAAACGATCAGGCAAAGATCCTCTGGGCCTATGGTATCAGAACAGATAGGGTGATACATGCAAATAAACTAGAAGTGACGTTGATTGACAAAATCAAGAAGAAAGTATCACTCATTGATGTCGCAATACCATGAGACACCAGAGTTGAGGAGAAAGAAAGGGAAAAAATGGATGGTATCAAGACCTGAAAATAGAAATAAGAAGGATAAGGGAAATTGTACCCATAATCAAAGGAACATTAGGCACGATCCCTGAAAAGGAATCTAGAAAAACTAGAGGCTGAAGTAGCTCCAAGACTCGTGCAGAACTGTGTGAACCTAGAAACGGCGCACATAGTAAGTACAGTGATGGACTCCTAAGGAGGCAGGATGCAACCGAATTGGAGGACTGTGATAAACAAAACAAAAATAAGTAAATAAAAGTAATAATAAGATTTAACATTTCTTCAAAGAGCTCGTAACCTCAACGGCAAATGCAACAAAAGATAAAAGTTAAAAGAAAAAATTTTAAAAGAATGAAATTTATGGTACCAAGAAATCTGATTGAAGAAACTTTAAACATTCATTAGTTTAAGATATTCATTATTTTACGTAAATTACTCACCACTGCACTAATATAAAGGATTATCAAATTATTCAGCCATGAAGTATTAGTTTGATAACTTTTTGGTTCGCTTCCTCGAAGGGGAAGGAGTGGGACTTCATTTTGTGACTGAGTACTGACAATTTCTCCATTCTGTTCTCCATAAATAAGAAAAGAGAGAGAGAGAGAGAGAGAGAGAGAGAGAGAGAGAGAGAGAGAGAGAGATAAGAGAGAAGAGAGAGAGAGAGAGAGAGAGAGAGAGAGAGAGAGAGAGAGAGAGAATAGAATACGAGCAAGAAGATATGATTGGAACGTAAATATAATCACTTGATTTTCTATGAGCACCGACACCCTTGGAGAAATGTAACAATGTTACAAAATAAGACAAAATACGAGTTGAGAGATAAGATCAAATGCTAATAAAGACGATTTCTTGAGAAACAAAGACAATATTATTTAAAATAAATAATTTAAGGAATTTTTATATCAAGTATTAATAAATTCAAATTCCACTACTAATTCTCCAAAGGTATACAGATACAAGAGATTAGTCAATGCAGCAACGCAGAAGAGCTTTTAAAGGATATATATTTGTACAAAAGACAAGAGTTATTACATAACAATGTTTTTTAAGTTAAAACTTCATCATTATCAGTCCATTGCTTGTTATGCTTATTTTGAGTTCTACCCGGATTGAAAGTTGCCAAGAAAAGCATGGTTTTTGGTCAAACTATATTTATTTCCAATTACCCTTTATTTTGTTTTATAACCATATACACATTAGGAGGAACAAGGAATTAAAGTGAAAAAAAAGTCATCATAAAATCTTTTTTTTTAGATTACCAATGGAAGAAATGTTATACCATATAATTATATCATCTAAATAATGCGCGAGAGAACAGAGAGATAAGGAAATAAATGATCGAGGAAAAAATGCACACAATCCTTGTTATCTAAGAGCTACGCAGATCTCCCACAGGAAAGGCCGATCTACTTCTCTCGATCAAGGCCTCTTCAGCCGTGGGAGGCAATAACACGTTTTAGGGCAAGAAACGTTCAGCTGTTTGTTACGGTAAAATTTATTTCATGCTCTAAAAGGAAACTTAGCCCTACGGAAAAAAAAAAGACGTTGTAATGAGGAAACCAAACGTAATACAACCCGGGATAATAAAGGGTAAAAATGTTCCAACTAAGTCTGCCAGTCATTTCTTTTGTTTGTCGGGTTTAATTCTACTTCGTGCATATATATATATATATATATATATATATATATATATATATATATATATATATATATATATATATATATATATATATATATATATTCTTGATACCTCCAAGGTATCAAGAATGATGTCAAGTGACGTCGACTCTGGTGTACACAAACCTGTCGAATTCAGGTATCAACCCTTGCAAATGCACCAAGAGATTTATAGAGATTATTTTGGTTCCAACGGAGAGAGGCCACCGTAATGGTCACCCTAAAGTCTTAGGAAAACCAGACGGTAGAAAAAGAGAAACATTACAAAACATGAAAGTGAAAAAGGAAGCACACAAGACGTCTAGTGGTTGGAAGTAAGGAGTGAGGATGTGTCCCCAGAACCGAACAGTCTACGAATTGGTCTTTGAATACATAACTTCGTCTTCGTGATATTTTCATTTTGAATTTTGTCTAACATAGAACTCAGATGTATGAGTGTGAGTTCGTGTCAAAAGTCCTTTTTGGTTTACACAAGGATTTTCTAGTAAGTTCATCAATATCTTATTAATATCCGAACATTACATATTCGCGCACATTATCATTTTCTTCCAGGCTCCTGGTCCCTACTTCATCAGTACGAAGAGGGGAGGGTTTGAAAGAGTTCCACGGCTGCATCCAAGCCACTCACTGTGGCCATGTTGGCGATTAGAATGCCCCAGGGATATAACATTCCTTCCTAATCTTTGTTACCTCCACTGTGGCATTTTCTTGATTGTGCTGTCCGGTCACTGGGGTACTGATCATTTCTTGAGCTTTTTATTCCTCCTTTATCCGGAAATCCATTAACAATGTCTGGTACTTTTTCGTTTGTAAATATTCTTTCAGGCATTGCGAACTATTCTCGTGTTATTTCCTCCTTATTCAGCTGTCCTTCCTTGATGGCACAGTGCCGCAATACTAATTAATTCCTCAAATCAACATTGCAGCCAGTACATGTCAATGGCGAGTCCCATGCTGACAGACTTTTGTCTCTCTACGTCCATGAACGATGGTGTTTCTGATGACATATCAGTTTCTTCAGAAACATTATTAATTGTTAAGTTCTCCATAATTCATTTGACATGCCAGTTTCTTTTACTGTTTCTCGTTATCGCCATGTCAAGTGTTCATGAAATCTTTTTTCCCTATGTTAAAACCTTCATTGATGGAAGTGTAATAAGAAATAATTCCTTTATTTTACAGTTGTTTTGCTGATCTATTCGCAACTTCTGATGTACATAGCTTAGATATTTCATTTCCCCACGTGAATTCATTTCCACCTTCATTTCAGTTTCGAATCTGTCGGGGATGAAATCGATGTCGCGTAAACTTCTCTTTCTTTGAATCAAGCCGTCTTTTGGAATAATACCACACTCAGTCTCACTTTCTGAGATCTTTGCCTCCTTCTCCTAGTTTTACCACCAGCAGTTCAGCTCTTATTAGCTTATCATGTTTAGCAAGAGGTGCTTGTGGGATAGACGTGGGTGATGTTATTTGCTACAAGAATTAGCAGTAGAACTCGATGGGGATGTTGAGGGGTTGGGGTGGGGGTGGAAATTGGGAAGCCGGGGATCGAGCTGCACAGCATCCTTTAACATTAGTTAACAGCGAAGATGAGGACTCAAGAAGTATCAGTTTACTTCTTTTTTCTTTGCTTTTTCCTGTTGATGTGTCATTTGTGCCTCAGTGAGGAGTAGGCTTCTTTTAGTAGCAATAGGCAAGACGAAGCCTATAAAATAAGCTCTAAAACACCCTTGATAACCCGCAGACATTGCATTAATGCAATACTTTTCTAACTGACAAAGTCTTGCGTTAACTGGATGAATGACGTTAATTTATTTTTGTGACTTTATCAGTCATAATGATCGGATTTCTTTACCCCTATTATTAGTTGGTCCAGAGCTTCGTACGCCACATTAAAATGACGGATTATGACATATAATTATGTATACTCAAAGTTGAGTGTCTTTCGAACTTAAGAAAATTATTTCATAAGATCGTTTTTTCTTATTTACCTTCGTTATCTAATAGCCAACCGCTGAACAGCCTTGTGGGAATATGTTCTCTTTCAAGTTACAAAATCCGAAGATGATCTATCCAAGGTAAAGCTAAATCAAACAAAATATATATGTTATGGCTAATGTGATTACGTGATTACTATGATTAACCAAATTCGTCTCCAACTAAATATCGGTAATTGAAGTTCAGAAAGGAACTTGAATTATCAATCACGATGGGTCAACAAGGCGGAGATATTTTGTCAAACAAATTCACTAATGAATCAACATTTTGGTGGCAATTATTGACAGCTGTCAGGACTAATTTCCAGTATTCAGTATAAATGTTCATCGTTGGCTTGCAGGCTTGATTAGGAGTAGAGAGATAGTGATTGCTGTCTTATTTTTCTTTGGGACAACATCCTTAAAAAAAAATTGTATTGTTATTAATCCGTCCGCACTTCTTCTGGCCACAGGTTATCTATCCGCGCTTTTTCTGTCAGCCCTCAGATCTTGAAAACTACTGAGGTTAGAGGGCTGCAAGTTGGAAGGTTGATAATCCAACCTCCAATCGTTAAACATACCAGTAGCTTTTCTTGTATTTAAGATTAAGGATGGCCATGGATCGTGCCTCTGGCAATGATTGAGAGCCAGGCCACCACCGGGTCGTGGTTAAAATTTCTTGGGCCATGGCTCATACAGCATTATACCGAGGCCACCGAAACATAGAGCTATTTTCGCTGGCATTGATTATACGCTGTACAGAAAACGTGATTGTGCCGAAGAAACTTAGTTGTATTTTTGACTTGTTTTTACATGAGATGTGCTTAGACGTTTTGCAATTTCAATTAAATGAAAAATACCTGTTTATACGGTCATCGTATAAACATCAGATAATAATAATTAGCGAAATTTAAGAAACCTCCTACGTTAGACACCGACGAGAGAGAGAGAGAGAGAGAGAGAGAGAGAGAGAGAGAGAGAGAGAGAGAGAGACAAGGAGTTACAAGATTACGATGCCTTAAAGACTTATTAGTCCATCCGAGGAGATAGCATGAGCTCGCTCATCTCTATGAGTAGGTTTTACATTTTATTCAGAATGTCCTAAACGATTTTGTCTAGCTTTATTCTGAGCTCTTCCACACTACTGCTGTTTACAACTTCTAGTGGCAGTTTATTCCATGTGTCACATATCTTGTGTTGTATCTCTTCAATTCTAGTTTCCAACCATTATTTTTGTCTGTTTTTTGTTTAATGTGAAGAGGTTACTGTCTACTTTTGTTTTGCCTTTCAGTATTTTGAATGTCTCTCTTAGTTACCCTCGCAATCGTCGTGTTTTTAGTCATACTTCAGGCTTTCTAGAAGTCTTCAGTAACCTATTTGTCGGATGAATGGAATTAACTTTGTGGCTCTTGCTGATACAGAAGAAGAAGAAGAAGAAGAAGAAGGAGAGAGAGAGAGAGAGAGAGAGAGAGAGAGAGAGAGAGAGAGAGAGAGAGAGAGAGAGTGAGAGAGAGAGAGAGACCTCAAACTTTGAATTAGATGCGTGAATGGCAAATCCTTCACAAGAGAAACTGAATAGCAAGGAAAGGTTTTTGATTGGAAATGATTGGCAGACAGCATCCCGAGTAAAATCGTGGAAGAGGAGCATATATAAAGAGGATAATGAAAGACAACTGAAAATACAATAAAATGTATTCAGTACAATGTGTTAACAGAGAAGGGATTTGGAAAAATTGATTAACGGCCCATCAAAGAGAAACACTTACTGACTGTATGTATTAGTTCTTTATGAATTGTTTAGAAAGTTCTGCCGTCATGGCGACTGGTTTGTTTCTTCCTGTGTCAGTGTTTTGAGCAGCAACCGAGAAACACTGGAGCAGTTTTGTGAATGCGATTCTTGCTAATTAACAGCGCATATCTCCTTGCCTTAGACTTTAACATTCTTGTCTGAGTGTTGTTTTTCACGCATTTATAGTGTTTCATATCGACTTAGTTATAAATATTCTCTTAATAATGTGTTTGACACAATGAATAGAAATTATAATGAAGACACGTTTGGGTAGACTATAACATGGTTCTGGGTCCTGTCTAGATCAGAAGGAAAAGTTTCATGTGACGTTACAGTTATGGATGAATTTCTGAGGAATATCAGCAGTAAGTCAACTCAGGGATATGGAACTAACGATTAAATATTGGTAATAATCGCTATGAAACTTAACCATAATAGTTTTGTAAAGAAAGACCTACGGTTTATCCAACACTAATCGACTAGGAAAATCCGTTTTATAACCTATCCATTTTTCATTCACTTTTGGAAGAGGTGAGCAAAGGACGGGTCCATCGTACTTCGATGCTGATGAGATGCAAAACAGGAACAAAATGCAAATTTGCAAACAGTTGTCCGAAGTCAAGATCCAAATCTTTTTTTTCTTGCACTGATTTACACTGTTCAGCGGGCCTGTATCCTATGTTTGTTTTTTTATCTGCAATATTTTAAAGCACAGCCACCCTGCAATGAAAAGACCTACTAATAATTTTACGACATAAAAAAAAAAAAAAAAGCTCAAAAGGCATTCAATATCCGACGTTGCATTTTATGATACTTAGTAGATTAACAATTGCTAAACGAAAGATTTTAGTGAGTTGACGCTCCAATTACATTGTATTACGAACCAATTAGATCCATGGCGATGGCTTGAGAACTCATGAATGAAAACGGACATCGGTCTTTACAGAATTATGGTATCAATGAAAATAATTACTTTAAAAGTATCAAAGAAAGATCGAGACCTAGATGGAAGACAAATGCAATTTCCATTACAGAGTAACATGTCATTAGATAAAGAAAGTAATTATAGGAAACAGGGCCTCCTGTTTTGTATCTCCTCATTTTCCAAATACGATGGGCGTGAATTTTGCTTATAAAGTGAATGAAAAGTTAATAGGTTAAAAATACATATCTAATTACAAGAAGTATCAAAGTAAATTTTCGTGTGCAATAAAGATGCAAATGCATTAAGGAAAAGACTGAAACTTCAAGGACTGAATTCATCAGGTAAAATAGGAAACGAATTAAACAAAATGGAGAGGAGAGACCAGGAAAAGACCCAAGATTAGGAGTAACTTCTGCAGCGGGTAACTCAGTCGGATCCAATTTCCAAGGGAGTCTCCCTCTATTTCTGATCTCTCTTTCTC
>NC_061092.1:57793449-57800949 GCF_015104395.2 Macrobrachium nipponense
AGCTCTGACTTTTAGCAATCGTTTAGTCGAACCCAAGTAAGTCCCCAAATCACATCTGGGGCAAGTATATTTATATACGACTGAAGGTTGCAGTATAGGGCAGAGTCTGTCTTTAAATTTAAAAAGTGATCCTAATTTAAGTGGAATTTTTGGAATTAAAATAATTTGCAACATATTAAAGTGTTTTTCAATTGCAGACTTGAGATTCCTTCAAAATTTGTCATCTTGGATGTATGGAATACCGGCATATAGTTTCTTTCGTGGAACAGTGCGTATGGAAGGGGAGTCCGAAAGTTTCATATTTAGAAAATTCTTGCAATGTTTGAAGAAAACATGTGAGGGAAACCAGTTATCGGAAAAATATTTTTACAGGAAAAATATTTCTTTATGATATGAATCCCAGGAGGAGATTGAGTTTAAGCCCGATGGAGGACGTATGGTAAAAATTGAATTAAGTTTAAAATGATAAAAACAAGCACTGTAAAAGTTTGAACCCAGACGGGAGAAAGTTTTTTTTCTAAAAACGGAAGCGTTAAAACCATCACCACTTCGAAACAGCAAAACATCCAAATATGGCGCTCGATCATTTTATTCTCTCTCTAATGTAAACTTGATATAAGGATGTAATTCATTGATGTATGAGGGAAATTGGTCAGCATGGAAGGGTGATTTGAAAAGAACAAAAGTGTCATCGACAAACCTTTTATCTATGATTTTTTTATATTTGTTATATTTGTTGAGACTCTTAGTCAAAGGTATAGTTCATATATATATATATATTATATATATATATATATATATATATATATATATATATATATATATATATATATATATATATCATACGAGAAGCAGGCATCTCTACTGATACTGTGATTTTCCGAAACAAATTAAACCTTGGTTTTCAATTCTACCACCATCTTCATTATAAAGTCTGCAAATACAACTATGAGAGTGAAATAACTTTCCATCGCGCCATATACCACATTTCCACCTTTCGCATAATGACTACAGTTCAATACACACCGCTACCATGTATATGTAATGAAAATTACATAAAAATGGAAATGTAATCCATTTCCTTATTAAAAACATACCTGCGCTCTGTATTACAGGTCAATGAGGAAAAAACTCCCAAAATAATAGTCCGTTCAGGATGTACGCGATGCTAACGAATCATAACCACAGACGAACTAACAAACATCCTTCCCATTGTCTGGTATGCTAACCCGGCTCTCACGAGAACCAAAGTAAACTGTGTGTGTCATCAACTGACCCATATGCCAAGGATGTGCTCGTCTGTCCCCTACTGTTATCTTCGTGAATGGAGCATTATCAACTTTGTATCACTTGCTCTCTGACTTTCCTCTTCGTAATATAAGTCTCTTCAGAAAGCTCCTATCTCAAGATGCCCTGTAACTTGTAATTACTCAAGAGAATATACTTAGTTTTCTAAGTCCAAGTGTTACCAACCATCCTTCAACATGACTGATGTGAGAACTGAGAATTCTATCTCGGTCCATGCCAGCCGGTCAACGAAAGAGAGAGAGAGAGAGAGCAGCAAGAGAAGAGAGAGATAGAGAGAGAGGAGAGAGAGAGAGAGAGAGAGAGAGAGAGAGAGAGAGAGAGAAAGAGAGAGACCGACAGACAGAGGCTGAAATATGTCTCGATAACAAATTGCCGCTCGCCTTGGCGAATCATAAGAAATCCCTTTGTGACTGTCAACTCCACTTCATCGAAGCGGGTCCAGTACTATATATATATATTATATATATATATATATATACTTTATATATTTTATATATTATATATATATATATATATATATATATATATGATATATAGACACAGATATAGATGTACAGAGAATACAGATATTACACATATATATATATATATATCATTTATATATACAATATCTATATATTAATCTATAATATTTGATATCTTATAATATTATATTATATAATATATTATATATTATTATACTCTATATATATATATATATCTATATCTATATAGATATAATTTATATATATATTATTATATATATATATATATATATATATATATATATATATATATATATATATGCATACCGCCAGGAGAAGGGGGAAAAGAAATGACTTGAACCGAATGCTTTCATGTATTTCTACACCTCATCAGGGTTCAGGTACAAAAGCCAAGAAAACAAATAGAGTCACAAGAAGACTTCGTGGCAAGACAAATGATGCTAAAAAACAAACAACGCTTACAACTACCGAACAGTCCTAATACTTAATAGCCTACTTGTTTTAGAATACCCTTCGTTAAAATCTCATCAACTTTATACAAACCTAGGCTGATATTCAATAATTTATCACAGTCTTGTTTAATTATACAGGATTCTATTAAATTTCTTTTAACTAAATCTTTGCAAAACATAATTTCCTTGGAGTCTGTCCAGTTAATACCATGATCACTATTATTCATGTGTACAACTAATGCATTTGACACATTACCAGTTCTTACATTATATTTGTGTTGTTTTAATCGAACTGCCAATGTCTTTCCACTTTGTCCTACGGTAGGTTTTATTACAACTTTTTCACGGAATCTTATAAATACATTCTGTTCAGTGGTGTAGTGGCAAATCCCCACGTAAATGTTCTTGAATACGAGTCCATTGGAAAGAAAATAATTGAAAATATGATTGGGCAGTCTGCTTTCAGATACTCTTTTAAGAGAAAAGGTAAAACCATAACGCTTGGTGATGTTTCTGCAATCAAGGTTGTACCAGATCAAAGTATTGATCCTGCCTTATTATTTCAGAGATTATTGGTGGTGGCAAAAACAGCTGAGCTGTCACTGGAAGATGTTTTAGGATATGAGCTTAGCTCATTCCCTCCAGCTCTTTTCGAGATTAGAAATGTATTACGTAAGCCAGATAAACCACAGCTCGCTCACACTATCTCAGACCATTTGAAAGAAGCAGGTGTAGATCCACCTCAATCCGCTCCTCAGACAGAGCACTATGTCCTTAATGGAGGGTCTTTATTACATCGAGTACCCTGGAAGAAGGGAGATAGCTATGGCGCAATAGCTGAGTCATATGCAGATTTCATCATTCGAAAATATGGGGTGGCAACAGTAGTTTTTGATGGCTTTAATGGAGGTCCATCTATCAAGGACAACACTCACCAAAGGCGTTTAGGGCAGAAAGTTCACCCTGTTGTTAGTGTTACAGCAGAGACTTTGTTCTCTGGCAGGAAGGAATATCAACAAGCAAGCCTTAATTGATCTGATCAGTGGTAAACTTAGGAAAAGAGGATGTGTTGTCATCAACTCCCCTGGTGATGCTGACATAGATATTACTAAGGTTGCAGTTGAAGCATCACAATTCCATACCACTACATTGATTGGAGAAGACACAGACCTCTTAATTCTACTCCTTCATTATGCACAGACAGATAGAAGGGACCTTCATTTCAGGTTGGATAAATCAACTGCAACAACAGTGAACCACATCAACAGTATTAAGTCAGTCCTAGGAAATAAACTATGCTCTCAGCTGCTTTTCATCCACGCTTTTACTGGATGTTATAGTACATCGTGCATCTTTGGTGTAGGAAAAAGGGCTGTATTTCAAAAGTTAGTGAAAGGTAATTCTGTGTTCCAATCTTCTGCAGATCAATTCCTCTCTCAAAACCAAGAGCAAAAAGTAATTGAACACACTGGAGCCAAGGTAATGGCTGTACTATTTGGTGGGAAGGGTGCAGAGTCACTGACATCTTTGCGCCATAATACCCTGTCCTCAAAATCTTTTGAGTTTATTACCAGATAATGGTGTGGATTGGGAAAGAGACACACATGGATGTATTGAACTGGGGTTGGAAGATAGAGGACACTAAGTTAACACCAGTAATGTCAGAAATTAATGCAGCTCCAGACAATCTGTTAAAGATAATACATTGTAACTGCAAATCTGCCTGCTGAGCATCGCGGTGTAGTTGTAGGGTGTATGGAATACCATGTACACCTGCCAGTGGACAATACCAATCAGAAAATTGTGATAATCCATACAATCATGTCAAATTCAGTGAAGAGGAAGATGAGGAGTATCAATTAGAGTCTATGTATTAACACTGCTAATCAATATGTATTCACTTAATAGATAGTAAGATTATCATATTATTAAATTTAGACTTTTAAGACTCTGGTAGCAATCAAACACACTAGTTTCATAAGTGTTGTACTGTTAAGTTATTGTATGTTTTGTATATTTTGAAATTTGATATTATACGGTTAATTTAGGATATATCTGCATATCAGTGGCCATTATTGGATACCATCTTGTATTTCATTATATGATAATTAAAATGAAATTTGACGGTTTCCATTGTATTCTTTGACCCAGAAGACCTAGGAGTAGACATCTTATCTATCATCGTAGAGTGAATACTAAGGAAGTTAATTACTCTTTTTTATGCATTGGCAGCCATCTTGGATTTCACAGTACTTGCATTTTGGTAGACTTTCAGTATGTCATTCTACACATGACATGAATCCAGAAACAGTTGAAGAATAATTTCTAGCAATTTTTTTAGGGTTAAACGATATTTGTACACCACTATAGTGACAGGTCAACATTTTACAAATCTCATTCTCTAGGGTCTCTCAGCTACCTTTTAAAATTTGAGTGTCTGGTATATTTCTCCTTCAAATTTATAAATTAATTTATACATGCATTAGCTAATGTTCATGTTCTTCGAAAAACTTTCCCCATAAACTAGATGCAGCGATGTTTTTTTCTAGTGTATTATGAGAGCCAAACTATCATTTTGACTCATGTCAAGTTGATTGTATGATTATTTTCACAAACATGCACAACATTTTCACTGTTCGCTTGTGCATCTTTTGCGCATTTGTTATACTGTTCTATTCTTTTTTATAATGTTTTTTTTTAATAGGACCAAAATAAACGCCATGATAAGAACTACTTGGAATCTAGTCTACACATCACAAGAGTTACGTGGAATTTGGTATACACATCTTTTAGTATTGTCTGGCAAGTTCTTGGTATGTACTTGTTTTATTGTTTGTCATGGCTCTAAAATTCCCAAATAGACGCGGAATATCTTTGAAATTATTATTACATGAAGTGCAAGTAGGTTTTTCGTGTTAAAAGAATCTTTTTCGTTATCATAAAAAGTTTTTTTTTTTTTTTTTTTTTTTTTAGCTCGTTATGCATTGTCTAAACAGAGTTAGGATATTTCAACTTCTTGCCTTTATCCCTAATCATATTTATTTCATTATCAATGTTCTCAAGGCTACATATAAGTGAAGCTCGCAAAGACATGAAAGGGAAACTATTTCTTAACGCGAAATTTTTCATAAATGGGAAGTATTCCTCTGAGGGAGGATATAATCACAGCTTCATCTATAACAGAAATTCATCGGAGTGTTTAACTTTACTACTGTGGCCAGATTAAAACTGAACATGGCCAGAAATATTCGTGGGTTTTCTGTACATCCATTACTAGTTATGTATTAGGTAATCCAAAATGGGTAGCCAATCATCCTTTTCTATTTCTATAGTGAATTTTATTAATGGTACTAATTTATTCAATTTGATAAAGAAGTATTTACATTTTCGTTACCTGGCCAGAAACATGAACAGCACTACATTACGAGAGATGATTTTGTCTAATATTTTGCTTTCGAAAGAATTCCATATGCAAATTACTCAACACTGGAGTTAGTGGGTTGCCTATTTCCCGTCGGATGAAAATTTACAATCCTTCATACAAATTGTAACTGATTCTATTAGCTTGTGCTTGGAACTAGTATACCCAGCTGTCTTTTTTCTAATATATCCGATAGAATTCCATCAAATTGTCAGTAGATACAGCCTGGATACACTATTGTTTAGATTTTTTTCTTATCAAGACAAAGTCAAATTTAGTTTCCAACCGTCTTGATAACACACTGTGGAAGGATTGAATTTTCTGTCTTTTACCAAATTCTTCGGTTAGCAAGAGAGAGAGAGAGAGAGAGAGAGAGAGAGAGAGAGAGAGAGAGAGAGAGAGAGAGAGAGAGAGAGAGAGAGAGAGAGAGAGAAAAGGTAGCTGGTGGAGCGGTAGTTTGTGATAGGAACAACGGTGAGTGTAATTGAGGTGGTTGTTTATTTTTTCGTTTGTTTTTGTAGTGTAATACGATAGCAAGTGTTTCGAGAGAGTGGTTGTTTGGGTGAATGTGTCTTCGGCTGCCTGGATTATTGTTTATTATGTGGATTGTCTTTGTCTTGATTTTGACAGTAAGTTCTTTTGTTTTTAGTGCGGACAAGAAGAGTATATATCTGTCCTCTTAATCATGATTCTCTTTTCTTTTGTATCCTTATTCTTTGCTGAAACAGAATAAAACAGACAATTGGTATATGCACTGATACGAAATACTTTTGAATGTAATAAATTCAGAAAAATACCAGAGGTGGAAACCTAAGACCTTGAACAGATTTTTTACATTTAATTAAAAGTTCAAATACATTTGTATTAGAATGTCAATAATTATTTTTTTGAATAAATAAATAATAACATCTCTCTCTCTCTCCTCTCTCTCTCTCTCTCTCTCTCTCTCTCTCTCTCATATACACATAAACACACACGCACACACACACACACGCATTATTTTAATTTTCATGTGTGTTTCAGACGTCGGTTCTTTTTTCTCCTTTGCAACCATATCACAATAATCAAAATAGTGCATAAATATCAAGAACGCCTTTCCTCTGTATTTCATATTTCCGTCTTTCCTTTCTCTCTTCTTTCCGTGATCAAAATTAAAAACATGGAACAGTTTCCTCGTCACTGGGGTAAGAGAAATGAAAATTGAATCTCAAAACGACAGAAGTGGAATCGTTTTCGACAGCATCTACGCCGTGACTGGATCTAAATGAAGTTATAACATGCAAGTACTTGAGGAGATTAAATCAATAATCATCGAAGATTAAGTATTAACGGGAAGAATTAATCCCGTGACAAACAGACATTCTCCTGAAGTAAATTGTTCCTCATAATTCTGCAGAAAGAGTTAATCACATTTACACTTCCCCTGAGAGATCATGCTGCTAACCTGATTGACGTACTTTAACATTTGTGCTGCGTTAAACCTCTCATTGGTGCCACTGTGCCTTTGATGTTAACATATACGACACACACACACACACACACACACAAAGAGATTGAGAGAGAATACCAGATAAAATATTCATTCATCCATTCATTTTGAAAGCATAAATGACTCTCTCGTGATTTTAGATCTTTCCGGAAGTGTAAAAGTTATATTTTCCCAGCGTCGAGGAAACGGGCATGCATCCGCCGTCCCCTCGGCTTAATGGGAGTTCTAGTTCTAAGTAATAAATTCTCCAATTCATTTCTGGAAAGGCTTAAAGATTAAAGACAGTTAACTGTAAACTCATCTTGTAAAGACATTCCCGAACATGGATCAAGAATGACCGCCCTG
>NC_061092.1:57805949-57814375 GCF_015104395.2 Macrobrachium nipponense
GAATGCAGGTACGATCAAAGGCGGAAATCCACAGCTAAGGTCCCTCTGTAACGAAGAGGTTTACGAATTAAGGCCAGAAAAGGCACAGAGGTATCAAGCAATGACAAGGCAGTGCACGGAAGGTGCCAAGAGATGTCTTAAACATACGTCTTCTAAACAAGAAAAACACGAATTATTTAAATTTATTGTTAACACTGCACTAGCGAAGCAAGGCCTATAAGAAACAGTGGAACCTAGAACAAAAGTTCGAAGTTTTAGTGAGAGAATACGAAATTTACGTCACTGATTAAGAAAATCTGTATACAGCACACATTACCTTGTAGAAGAGTTGTAGAATGGGGTTTGAGGAGGGCTTGATTAGTGGGCTCAATGGAAAAATACACTTATGGTTCAGCAATACGACCATGAGGAGGGGGGAGTATGGCACCGGATGGGCGCTCCAGGTATGTCTCTGAGATCAGGTCTCATGTGTGTCCTTCCTGCTTCCGATTTTTAATTATTTCCCATTTTCTATATATGTAGGCATCTCGTAGTGTCTTTGTTGATTTCTCGCTTCCTCATGGGAGTCAGGAATGTCACGTGATATGTTTTGGGCCCTCCCCCACTTTCTCTTTCTTAATCCCCAACGCCGGCTGCTTCCACGGTTGGTGCTTTCTGAAAACAAACATTCCCAGCTGTCACGTGATCAAAGAGAGAGAGAGAGAGAGAGAGAGAGAGAGAGAGAGAGAGAGGAGAGAGAGAGGTAATTATAGGGCCAAGAGGTTCTTTGACCTCCCTTGTCAGTCAGTACTAAGTAATAGTATGTTTATTATCAGGGTTTTATTATTTTATAAAGCTTTGAGAGAAGGTTGCTGTGAAAGTATTTAGCATATATATATATATATATATATATATATATATATATATATATATATATATATATATATATATATATATATATATAGATATATATATGGATCTATATATGGAGGTTACAATCAACAGCCAAAATATAGTCATAAGGAACTTGAGGAAAATATCTATAGCATTTGCACTGTTTATTGAACAATTTGATAGAATTAACGCTGTGTATTTATTTTTTTGCCCCCGATGTAGTTAGGGGAAATATGTCCGCATCGATTGTCACAGAGGTGTCAGCTATCGTACTGGGGTCCAGTTATTGAATCCAGATTTTTCCAGTATGCGATAGCATGCAAAAAGATATAAAATAAGTATTGAATAAAATAACTTTGAAATTCTGTCGAGGGCTCCTTCCCCTCAGCAGCTGGTAATCTTCGAGTCACTTTGTTTAAAACAGGTAATCATAAAGTTAAACAACCAACCTGCCTCCACCACTCTTTTCTTAGCATAAATTTACTCCGGAATTTTAAAGTTTCTCCTTGTCACTCGTATTATTCGTTTGCACTGAGATGGTGTAATACCTTTCTCCTGGCATTTTGGACCTGAACATTTTGTGTATATATATATATATATATATATATATATATATATATATATATATATATATATGTATATATATATATATATATATATATATATATATATATATATATATATATATATATTTATATGCTGCTGGTTGGACCTTAGGTAGTCTTTGTTTTAAGATGTATTCTCCATTGACCTTGTTACTGGACGTGTGTCTGTTTCCAGAATGACCTGCCAACGGGGCGGGGCGTTGGGGGGGGACTCACCGCCAAAGTGAATGCTCAGCACCCTACTATTAGATTCAGGTCTTCTGTAACACGGTTTTTTGGCAATAACTTTTTATCTATGCATTTCATAGATATAACGCTTATTCAGAATACACATTGTATCTACACATAAATTTTGACTGTATTTTGCATAACGTAGGTTGAATAAATTTGGTACTTATAATGTAAAAGTGACTTTTTTTGAAGACGGGCCAACTTACTCAGAGATAAGGTTTCGAACGCACTCGTTACTTATGACAGCATTTCTTCCCTCTTTCTCGATGGATGATTGGCTATATGTATCGAAGGCTATACCTCTGGCAACAATGACAAAAATTTAAATACAAGCAAAGCAGTACACCTTTATGAACTCTGAATCCTCTCCACTGATAATTGTCATAATGAACAAACCAACAAAATATGTTAATAAATACAAAAACACTTTGATTATTAGTCTAACTCCCAAAATAAGTGTCCTAAGAAATTATAATCTACTTTATAGGTCACAATCAGATTGACAAGATGTAGGTAATGGTTGGTAATTTTTAAAGACAGTAGACAAGCTTGATTTGATAACTGCTGTATCCAATGTCAAGCAATTTTTATTTATCGGCTATACCTACTACTAAAAAAAAAAAAAAAAAAAAAAATAGACGGTACCGTATTTTGGCTTTAACCCTTCACCAATAATTATCGTCAGAATGATGACTTAATGAGGCTCCACCCACTTTGGCCTCGTTTTAATTCAGGATAACAATGAAGGCTATCATGGAGATTGTTGTATTAGAAAATCTAACTTCTGGCTATAAAAACTCATTTCTCGAGTAGTTGTAAGAAGTGCTAAATGATCCTCAAGGATCCCAGCAGTTGGCCTAAACGTTTAATTCGTGTATATTGCTGATATTACTAATTTTGCGGCACTACTGCTACAGTAGTATTACCACGCTAGCACAGATGCCCCACCCACATCTATGTATCGTTCCGCCATTCATAAAGTCTTTATATCCAACATGGTCCTACAGACTAAAGAAGAAGAAAAAAATTATATCTGATGATCCGTTGGTCTGCTGGAGATTTTAGCACATATAAGCTTGTATTTACTTTGGATAAAAATCTTATTTTAACAAAAATAGTTATATAAAGACTGTTTACATACAATCTCTCTCTTTCTCTCTCTCTCTCTTGGTGGCATAGTGAATAGTTAATGGAAATGTTCAAAATCCTGAATGACATTACAAGTATTATAATCCTGTTGTGCTAAATACAAATCAGACCATAAACATTGGATTTAAACTAGAAACTGAATAATTACCTATTCAGGGTATAGTAAGTATGGCCACGGGCTTTCTCTTGACTTTATAGAGATGCAAGTCGTAAGACAAATGCAGTTTTGCAACCACGGGGACAATTCTAAATCGTGTTAGCCATTCTTGACTACTATGGGTTTCAGAGCCGATGGAATAAGGTGAATGGGTTTCTGTCTGGTGGATGGGCGGGGCAACATTTCGTAAAACGATGTTTACCTTGCTTACGTAATGAATGTTTTTCGACTCTTGGCTCGCAAGCATTGGCCATGGCGTCAGCTAGATAATTTTTACTCTATAAAAATTAAAACTATCGGGTTTAGGTTATTGATAATGCTGACAAAATTTGTGTGTAGTTGTAAAATATACATATGTCAACTTTCAGCTACATCCGATGCTTTGATAAGGAGCAAAGTCCAAAAAACCGTGTTACAGAGGCCCTGAATTTCATAGTAGTTCGATCTCGCTCCTTGCTAGTCGTTTATCACGGACAGACGTCCGTCCTGGCCTTCCCTAGGCATACACAAAGGCACTTGCTGAAGCGGCCCCACGAATCGGACAAAGCCGATGCTGAAGCGGCCCCACGAATCGGACAAAGCCGACGCCATCTTCGCATATCAAGACACACATCATAATGTATCCAGGTAAGTCTGAGTTACATTCATATAGCCAGTTCTTTTCCTCAGAGTCAAACCAAATCTCCCTCGTTTTCAAATTCAATTTCTCACTTCTCTAACAAACATCCTTTTGACCAACCTAGCTAGCACATGCTTCCCTTGTGACTTGCCCAAGAGCAACGAAGATCTTCATTAAGTATTCCACTTAAGCATTAGATCTCCCCCATATTATCAGCATTGTGTATGATTTAAGGATATATTCCATCCATAATGCATTAGTCATATATTTTGTGCGGGAAGTCTGTGTTTTATGTTGTGCGTAACTATCCATCAAATCCAGGCGGAAGGGAAGGGAAATGAGGTCACGAAGGAGACGGTGCCTTTGGGGAAAGGTATTTCACAACCTTCATTTTCATGACGCGATTTCGGGAACGGTTTTGCTCTGACGAAGTCAGCTGACTTGAATTGTTCAGCGTCCTTTGGTATATAGAGCAGATTCCTAGGGGGTGTAATGATTAATTTTCTCTAAAAGAAAAGTGTTGAGATGGCTTTGTTCGTCCGTCCGCACTTGAATCTTAAGAACTATTGAGCTAGAGCACTGCAAATATTTATGTTGATCAGCCACGCTCCTATCACGAAACATACCAAATTGTAGCCCTCTAGCCTCAGTAGGTTTGATCTTATTTAAGGTTAAATTTACCCGTAGCCGTGTCTGGCAACGCAAAAGCACAGGTCACCTTAACCGACTGAAAGTTTCATGGGTCGCGGCTCACACAGCATTATACTGAGACCACCGAAAGATATATCTATTTTCGGTGGCCTTGACAATATGCTGTTCTTCGGCGCATTTTTTACTTGTTTTTCTATAGGTCTGGGATTTGCTTTGACCATATATGATCTTATTTATCAAGTAGTTGCTAAATTTCACCCTTTCATATCATTTACTACCATTTATTGTGAAATTAACCTTGTACTTCAAATTTAAAGCTTTTTTATGATTTTATAAGTTACACTGTCCTTATTAAATTATTTATAAGATAGTGAATTATTCTTATATCAATTAGGAGAGCCTTTCAAAGCGTAGCTTTCCTTGTAGTTTCATACTTAGCCCTAGATGACTATACTATTTCTTCATTCTGCTTAGTTTCACATCGGTATTTTGAATCATCGACTACATAATCATCCTAATTGCCCGATACTGGTGATATTGCCATTTCAGACTACCTGCCTTTCAAAACGCCACTTTATTTTTATAGCCAATAGAATGAAATTAATTTCATTGCCGATTTCTATTTATGAAACACATAAGTTTACACGAATATTCAACACAGACAGCTGTTGGTTTTGCTCCTGGTTGAGTTACCTCTCCAGTGGTATTGCAAAGCTGAAGATTATTAAAACCTCATCAAAATCCACAAAGTAGTAATCCAACGGAAGATATTACCAGATTTCAAATAGATCTTATCCGTTCTTGGGGTCATTTAAATTTTATCGAAATCCCAAAAGTGATGATAAACCAAGTTTCAAAAAAGATCGGCTCATCCTTTCTTGAGCTGTTCTTCAAAGCAAATAAGCAACAGCATATACACGAGTGAAAGTATTGTTTGCTTCAAGAAATGCAGCAAATAAAAACAGTCGAACAAACCATAGCAACAATAACTTTTTACGAGTTCCTGGATTCTCGTATCCTGTAACTCGTAAAAAAGTTAACTTGTTGCCATGGTTTGCTAGACTGTTTTTATTTGATAAATATCTTGCAGAAAAAGTGTTTTCTTCCGAGTAACAGTTTTTGTTTATTAATCCTTAAGAACAGCTCAAGAGAGCATGAGCCGATCTTTTTGAAAGTGCGGGAGGAATTATTGGATAAGGTGTGAGGTTGAGGATGATGACTGAATGGAAATCTAGAGAAATTCAGAGCTAAATCAAGAGACAAAATTACAAATGTCAAGGGAAAGAGATTCGTTGAAATGCAGGACAGATAGGAAAGTATAACTGATAGTTTCTTGCTTCATCTAGAGCAAGAGAGGTACTACATAGGAATCAGAAGGGTGTTTCTGGACAGTAATCATAGGATTATAAACGTCGCCACATTTATAAATAACTATCCTTTAGACCCATTACACGAACATTATTTCACATATATATGTTCGTTCGTTCTTTAGCAAATGCGTTCTCCTGTAACGTCCCAGAATATATACTATATATATATATATATATATATATATATATATATATATATATATATATATATATATATATATATATATATATATATATATATATATATATATTATTATTACGGATTTGGATGTGACTTGCAATTGAAATTATTATTTAAATAGAACTCAGGCATTTTCATTCATAAAAATTCAGATTACAACAATCAAAACAAACCAGCAACACTACATAAAATGTCTGGGGGTTAGTGAGAATTTATATGAACCAGTGACAATGGTATGAATATTAAGTAATGTTCAAACCAGTATGACAATTGGTAAATAAACACTATTACAGGATAATTGCATAGTCTTCAAGAAAAAATATTCCAACAGAACATTATTAGTAAATAAAGATCCATACCCTTATGTGGACACTGATATTACAATGAGCAACAAGAGCTGCAAAATTTCAATGATGCAATAGAATTAGTAACTCTAAAGGCAAGCTCTCACAGGCAATGGTTACAGAACAGTGATGGTGAGACAGCACACATCTGGAAATGGATTATTCTAGTTAAACTTAGTACATAAAACATTCTCTAATCATCATTATTGCAATATGGAGGAACAATCAGTATTTTAGAATATTCTACTAGGAACAATAAAATAAATAACAACAGGAATTTTCAGGAGAAAAAAGGAAATTGATATATGAAATTTAGTTTTAGGAAAAGTCTTCTGGCAGTCAGATGTTGATTCTCGAACACATACCGTATATATCTTCCCAGATGCACACGCTTTTGCAATGGTGGGCGCTGTTGATTGGTCTTCCTTCCACAACTAATCAGGGTGCATCTGCCCCTAAAGTACCAGTTCGACAAAGAAGGCATGGAGGGGAGTATCTCCTCGAATTGGGAGATCAATGTTACAAGACTGTATCCTACTCCAAGTAGCTGATGACTCTCTTCTCAGAGATCCGGAAGGCTGGCTGCTCTGTCTTCAGTCCCCTGGGAGAGCATGCACCCGAAATAACAATCTGAGGCCAGTAAATATTTCTAAACAAACAAGGTTGGTTTTACTAGCTACCTTTATGTCAAGGGGAAGAGAAGATATCTATCATTTGGATGCCCTTATTGCCATAACTATAGGGTGACTGAGCTGACCTTTTGCAAGACGACTCCTTAAGACTGCAGCCAGGTCTATGGTCCCTGCTTTACCGCTCTCTATCTCTCTCTCTCTCTCTCTCATTCGTATATGCATTAATTGTCTTGTCAATTAGGAGGGAGTTCGTTAGTTCACTATTTTGAAAGTTAACAAGATCAGAACCTGATGCATCATTAGGAGGGCCAAAATTATTTTTTAATTGGCAGTCTAAAAAAAGAATGAAAAAATCCAAAATCGAACGAAAATAAGTCATCAAACGAAAGGCGGGAATTAATGATAATAAAGAAAAAGGTTGATCTTTTTAATGCTTTCCGCGAGTGTCTTGTTATCTGCGCCCGTTCTCGCATCGTTGCCTTTATATTGGAAATGTTTTCCAAGTGGTTTTCGGAGCAACGCATTCTGAACTTCATTTGTCGTTTTCTCAATTTCATTTCAATCATTTTAATTAATATGATGCAGTCTTTGATGGTATTGCTGGTCCCTCCTCACCCTCATCATCCTATATTTTCGCTTTCTCGGGGAGTAAGCCTACAAACTAGTTTGTTGAATTATTGTTATTGTTCTTGTTGGTAGGAAAGGAGAGGTTTATGGAAGGCCCTAAAAAGGTCCGAAAAAGGTTTCACGCTGAGAGAGAAACAAGAATTTTAGGATAAGGTATACATGATCTATCTATTAGAATGAAAATTTTAAAACTATACAATGTTCATGTTAAACCATACTGAAAAATAATATCTAGTAAGATATAATGTAATTATTTTAATTTTCGTTGGTGAAACAAGGCTATTTGACCTTGGGTATTAGCACGTTTTAATTTATGTTGAAAGTTAGGAATATAATGTTTACAACTTGCACGCATCACGAGTAAGCTGGAGGTTGGATTACGGCTTGCTATTATTACAGATAGTGCTCAAGAAGATAATATTTCCATACTTATTATTATTTTAGAAATGAAATACTCGTCTTTTTAACAGTAAATACTTAGTTGGTCTGTCGCCGTTTGAGTACTCTTCTATATTGTGCTTTTTTACTGTTATAATACATTTTCATAAAACGAGTTGCCATCTGCATTGCAGATCCCATGACTGCATATTACCAGTGAATTTCATTAAAAATTAATATCAATTAATGATAGTCTTCAGCAACATATTCATGATGGGATTTATTCCATTTCCCTTCCACCTCTTGAATCACATTAGTTGTTAATCCAAGTGTAATGTACTTATTCGAGGTTCAGGATAAAAACAAAAATAGCGTTTTCAAAGAGTGTATCAAAGAATATCTTTTCCTCTCAACGATTATTACAATTATTTGATGCAGCCGGGTAAAGAAAACGCCTGAGCTGAGTGGTGCATCGCTCAGCTCACATTTTCTGGGTCTCACGGTTGACCCTCATCTCGCATATGCAAACCCTCACAGATGTGAATATGTATCACTGTCTGTGCGAGTTAAGAAAAGGCATTAGGTTCGCAACTTCATCCATAAAGAGTT
>NC_061092.1:57814875-57834875 GCF_015104395.2 Macrobrachium nipponense
GAAGGAAATCCCAGTCTTCTCTCTCTAACTCAAGTACTAAAGCTGTTATATAAATCAAGTAATGTGACAGGAAGGGAGGGAGAGTTTCTCTTTTCTGAGATGAGAGATTTTTATGGTACACGTATGTATAATATATTTATTAGTATTTTCATATAATAATAAAAATAATAATTACAACAACAACTGTAATTACAAAATTCATATGTGAAAGTATTTTACAGAAATACTACGATAGTCTTTCCATTTCTCTCTTACAGAGATGTATGTTTTTTTGTATGATAAATGATTTACTAATTTTCAAATATCAATATTAATGTGAACCGCTATAATATCCATTCATTAAAGAAAAAAGTGAAGTGAATTTGCAAGATTTTAGTTTATAAATAAAAAAAATAATGTGAGAAAGAAAATCCTTTCTACCCCCATCTTGTCTTTGAACTCCAGGTAGCCAAGCTGAGATGGCTGGGGTCCAACAGCTGTCAAAATATATGTAATGTGACAGGAGGGGGTGAAAGTTGCCAAATAGGTTGTGTTGCCCACTCTAGATCATGCAATTTCTCTCTCTCTCTCTCTCTCTCTCTCTCTCTTTTTTTTCTGAGATAAGAGAATTTATTTTTTTTTATTTTTTTATTTTTTTATTTTTTTTTTTTTACTGAGATAAGAGAATTTCTGTGGTACACGCACATATGCTTATTAATATTTTTGCATAATAATTATTTCAAAATTCATGTGATAGTATTTTAAAGAAATACAGTGGTACCTCGAGATACGAAATTAATCCGTTCCGAGACGGCCTTCGTATCAAGAGTTTTTCGTATCTTGGAACACATTTAACATGTAAAATGGCTAATCCGTTCCAAGCCCTCCAAAAACACCCCAGTAAATTATATTTCCAGGCCTAAAACACATGTTCTTGGGTTACAACGGAAGAAATATGACTCCAAAAAGGCAAAATACTGTACATACTTGAGTATTATTCAACTGCATATAATGTTCAACCCCATTTTTACTGCATATATTAGGACTTTGGCATATGTCACTTAGCAATAAGCCTAGCCTATGTTAGCAGTTGCTACTGTAGCCTAGTCTATGATTCTGACATCTAAACCTAAGAGCTAAAAGCTTAGAATATGCCAATAAAATGTATAAATAATCAGTATGTACTCATTTCAAATAATTATTAATTAATCATTAACTATAATACACAAACAAACAAAAAACAAACCTTTCAATCGATTGTTTACATTCAGATCTTACCCGTCTTACGAGTATGGAACGAGCGCCAAGCAATCATTTTTCCTAGCAAACAGTAAGACATAAATTGTCATTAGTATCTCTCTTCAACTAATGAAACCACCAAACAGTATAAATAACCATTCATTTCTAATTCTTTATTCTATCTTTACCTAACGGAGATACAGAGTTACTGACAGCTATAATGAAACATACGGTAACTACGTATACGTAAAGTAATAATAAAACAGAAGAAGAATTCTAAAAAATGCGTATTTGTTGGCAGTCTGATTTATTTTATATTTTATGATATCTAATTCACATTTTTTTTTATTAAATGTATTGCATGTACTCATTTCAAATAATTATTAAGTAACCATTAACTATAACAAACAAACAAAAAAAAGCTTCCAAACGTCTGTTTACATCCAGCACTTATGAGTATCGAACGATCGCCAAGCAATCACTTTTACACAGTAAGCCATAAATTTTCATTCTCTCTCTTCAACTACTGAAACTACCAAACAGTATAATAACCATATCATTTCTATTCTTTATTCTATCTTTACCTAATGTTTTTTTTTTATTAAATGTATTGCATGAATACTAAGTTTTTCAATTTACAGCAACCTTTTACCAATAGAATACTTAAAGCACAAGGGGTAGATGCTGACCAATAGGAGAGCAGGACCTTATGGGGTGACTAGCATCAGGAACCAATGGGAGAGCGGGAGGATGGTGGCGAGTTTACTCAGTTGGCGGCGCGGGAGTTTTAAAATTGTTCTCGGTGGTCCGGGCGAATCTCGGGACTTTATAGCAACAACCTTTCGTATCTTGAAAACTTTTCGTATGTAGAGCAGTAAAATATTTCGTATTGGCTTTCGTAACTTGGATTTTTCGTAAGTTGAGCCTTTCGTATCTCGAGGTACTACTGTACAATAATCTATCCATTTCACTTTTAAATAAGGTTAACTCTCTCTCTCTCTCTCTCTCTCTCTCTCTCTCTCTCTCTCTCTCTCTCTCTCTCTCCACACGAAATACGTATGTCATTGTGGTAACTTTCGTCATCTGGGCTGGAAGTGTATGTATACAGTATATCTTTAAGGGCATTACTACATTTTATGGTAGAATAAAAATATACAGTACTAGTTTTCAAATAGTGTTAAGTTTAATGAGATTCAACAATAGCATTCTCTCTTCTCTCTCTCTCTCTCTCTCTCTCTATCTCTCTCTCTCTCTCTCTCTCTCTCTCACTTACATATGTTTATTTGTTTTGTAGTATAAATAAATGATTTACCATAATAACTAATTTTCAAATATTAATAAGATTTGTAAAAAAAAAAAAATTGCGATTCCCAGTCTTCTTGATCCACTTGGGGAGGAGGGCGGGGGGGAGTAAATAACAGTTTGATATAATGAATTGCGGAGGGGAAGGAGTTGGAGTAGATCTTAGGGTTCTAGTACAATTTTAGAATGTATTTTCACTAAAATTTTAAATAAAATGCAGAAAATTCCTCAATTTCATACACAGCTATATAGTGAATGTATCTTCATAGTGAAATTGCCTCAAAAGCAGCTCTAACAAATGAGTTAATTGCTAAGTTTGAACCCAACTAAGGAATGTTAAATTTTTTTTTGTGAATATAAATAAATACCCACAGTGGCATGACAAACGATCAGTAGTGTTAATAATGTTTTTTCTTCGTGAGTAAAGAATTACTTTTTTTTTCCTTTTTTAAGTTTATTTTTTTCAGTAGTTATCAAAATTTTAATTATGTCTGAAGTGATTTTTTCACACAATTTTCAAGTATATTCATTGTGTATGTTGATCTGGTAAAGAAAAATAGTGTTTCAGTGGCATGATAATGATCAAGTAATAAGTACGTATGTTTTTTCTTCTTGAGTAGAGACTGGTTTGTTTGTTTACCTTTTTTTTTAGTTTTAATTTTTCAGTAAATACCAGTAAATAACAAAATGTTATATTTGAAGTAATTTCACACTTTTCAAGTATTTATTATTGTTTATGTGACTGTTAAAGAAAAAAGGGTTCTGCGTGGCATGATAATGATGCAGTAATAAGTAAAATTTGTTGTTTTTCTTTCACATTTGTATGTGTGATCTTCACACATTTGTCAAATAGTATAATAGTGATTGCATATCAAATAGTGTACTAGTGATTGCGTATGTGATCTATTAAAGAAAAATGGTTGTTTTATTACGAGTTTCCTAACATGTAAAGATAATCAAATTATTAGTTATAATATTGTCTGTTCGTCACTTTGTATCATTTCACCTAATATATAAATGTTTTTACATTTCCATTACATTGTTGTTTTAGCTCAAATGTATTAGAGAAATGAGATAATGATAGATTAATAGCATAATTCTGGTACAAAATTGCACCATATTTGGCATAAATTCTTGCTTGGACCGACTAGCATAATTTAGCAAAACGGTTGGTAACACTGGTGACGCCACCTCGCATTGTTTAAAGTCCCCGCAACTAATGATTACAAACATTCAAATGTGTCGTGTCTTGTACACCTTGCGAGCATTTCGTTTGCTTTTTCGGTGGTATCAACTCTATACGCAGTTACCTTTGATTCATCATGGGTCCCAACATTACTACTGGCTATCTATTAAAACCTTTTGCTAATGTTAATCTCTGAAATGGAAAAAGTTTACATGGCATCTCGCGTTTTCCTTCTTCAAAATGTTTCCATCATTTCCAACCCCAAAGTAAACCTTAAGTTTCGTCTATCCTCTCCTCTGCATGAAAGAGATGAGCGAAAAAAAGATTTAATCAAGCACACCCCCTTGCTTTGATTTTTTTCAAGCGTACATATTCTAAACCCATGCTCACACTTGAGGCGCTCGTTTCAGTAGCAAATGCAATACGTATTTAAGTGTTAGGTTTGGAGTGAAGGCAATGTTACGTACGTAGGTTACATGTGCGGTTCGGTAGCGAATGCCATCTTTAAGCTTTGTTAAGCTTGCCGGTAAAGAAGTTATTCATAGCTTATATCAGAGAAGCCACTATGCCATATTGAGTGCGTAATAATTAAGAAATTAAGAAAAATCTTTTATGTCGTACTGTAATACGTCAATGTTTACGTGTAAGATTTGGTAGTGAAACCAGTTACTAACGTAACATGTTCGTTTGGTAGCAACGCAATCTAAGCTTTTTAAGCGTGCTGGTAAAGAAGAGGTTACTGTATACATTAATTATAGGAAATTAAGTAAGAATTCTTTTTATGTCTACTGTTTAAAAAATAACGTCATTGTTTACGTGTGAGATTTGGTAGTGAAACCACTGTAACATACGTAACGTGTGCCGTTCGGTAGCGAACGCAATCTTAACTTTGTTAAGCTTGCTGGTAAAGAGGAGGTTAGCCTTAGCTTAATCAGAGAAGCCGCTATGGTATAGAATAATTATAGAAATTAAGACGATTCTTTTATGGGCTACTGTAAATGACGTCGATGTTTACGTATGAGGTCTGGTAGTGACAGAGTTTACATATGCAACGCGTGCGCGGTAACGAACGCAATCTGTATGCTTGGTTTATAAGCTTCCTCGTAAAAAAAAAAAAAAAAAAAAAAGGTTAGCTTGATATTAAACTCAAGAGATGCTGGTACGTAATGGTATAGTAATTAAAGACATTAAGAAGATTCTTTTACTTGTACGTATATATGTACCATGCAGTACCATAATAATTGTCAGTCCAATAAGCTTGAAACCAGCCCTGATATTGGACAATTTGCTGTAAAAGACGCACCTTGTTTATAAGGACATTTATGAAACAAAATCGTTAGTATCATAACATTACATTTACTGAAAGATAATTTTCAAGCGATTTTGTATACAGTATTGCAGTCGACTCCGTAAAAGATTTACCATAAATTAATATCGAATGTAAACGATATGGTTTGTTTACTACCATAGTCCCGATATAAACCACCAGGGCTGCGCTATGCTTTGTTTACATGCCGACTTACTGTAGGCAAATTTTTGCAAGTTTTTGATAAATATATATTGGGTTTAATTTTAATAGTTTATTAATTTACTGTAATAATTAGACTTGCTTTCAATGTTTTTATTATGTTTAGCAACACGTTTTATGCCTACCCCCAACTACACTACGTTCTACTTACTATTTACCTAGGTAGCCTATGGCGCTTGGTCAACAATCTGTTGGACGCAGGCTAGTTTTCTTTTATACTGTATATTATACATTAAAAATTATAAATGCACGTTAACTTATTTAGTTGTAATTTACATGTAATGTATTGTATAAAAAGGCAAGGTTAGGGTAATAACTGATGGTCAAGAACGGATGAATCCATTTTCAGTTATTTCTTATGGGAAAACTTGATTCAGTTCTCGAAATAATCGAATTTTGATGTTCCTTCTGGAACGAATTATCGTCGAGAACCGATGCTCTACTGTATTGCACTTCTTGGAGGTCTTATGTTTTCCATTGATTTTCCTTATTTTTTGCCAGACATCCCTTGTGGATGTGTTTGAAGATATGTTTGAGAAATATTCCTTCCATGATGCGATTTTTTCAGCTATTACCGTTTTTTCTAAATTTGGCTGTATATTTGTTTATATAGTGGTTTAATGTGGTTAACTGTTGTTTGTTATAACTATTTTGTTTAATATGTTTATACTATAGGGCATTTTGTTTAGTGATTTAAGGCGAGTTTTGAGTCTGTTTAGATTGCGACTCAATATATGTTTTATTTTACTTAATGTTGTTAAGGTTGGATTCCACCATGGGACAGGGGATTTTGTGGAATGTGGTTTTGGTTTTGGAATACTTTAATCTGCAGCATTTATTATGAAGTTTGAGAAGGATTCACATGTAGTATTGTGATCTTCATTATGTGGGAATGGTGGTATGTTTCGTGTATAGGAAATATTTATCCCAATTAGCTTTTTGGATATTATATCTTGTAGGTGGCAATATTTTGACATTACTTAAGTAGTTCAGAATGATAGGGAAATGGTCACTTGTGTATGAATCGTCTAGGACGTTCCATTCAAATTTCTCGGCTACATCATTTGAACATAATGAAATGTCAATTGAAGAAAAGGTTAGGTGTGCATTTGAAAAATATGTTGGAACTTCACTTTCATTGAGACAATACAGGTGTTTCATTATAGTATTCTCTATGTTGATTCCGGATGTGTCAGGGGGGTTATTAATATCCCATAATGGATATGGCATTAAAATCTACTATAAGTAGGGGTTCCTGTATAATTTTGCTAATGAGTTCAGAAAAATCACTGAAATTTGCATTGAAATTTGGTTGGTTATATAAATTACAAAGTGATTTTACTTTTATCAGGCATATACAGTTTAATTGATGTTATTTGATATGGCATAGATGGTAGGTCAACAGGTCATATGTAATGCTATTATGAACGTATATGGCTGTGCCTAATTTTCCACAGTCAGTTGGTGAATAACAGGCAATTTTATAGTGTTGGATATTTGTTGGGTTACTTCCTATATATTGAAGACATATGCACATTGGGTTGTGGTCTCGTATGATTCTTTGTAATTCACCCAGACGTAGTCGGGTTAAGAGATCATTTATATTCCATTGAATGATTTTATTCCATTATTGGGAGGAATTGGTGTTGAATTCTGTAAATTGATTGCTGATTTTACTTTATCTCGTAGTTTATATGCATTTTGAATTTATTTGTGGTTTTTTAATTGTTGCATTTGTATGTTGGTTATTAGATTCTGCAGTTGTTTTTTTTCATAGTTGAATATTATTAAGTCTATTTTTGATTTTTATAATTTCCTTTTTGTATTTTAAGGATTCAAAACATAATTCGTTCTCATGTTGGTGTGTTAAAGGGCACCTCCTTAATTTGGTAAAATTGTCTATACAATTTTGTACTGTGTCCTCTGTCTTGGTAGTTAGTTGGTTATATGTACTTACAAAGCATTCATTACAACCACAAGATGAAGCATGTTTGGTAATGTTAATTATTGGTTCAGAAGTTTTGGTCTAGCTTTAGAAATTTCTGGTTTTGTAATTCTATTGTTCCGTTTTCTGTAGTGATAAGGACTGTTGGTTTGCGGGGTTATTTTTTGTTGTTGTTAATGGGATATTTGGGTCTTGTGGATGGTTGGGGGGTGATAGTTATATTTTGGTTTGGTTTAATGGTATGATTTTCATTAGTAATATTTGATGGAAATTGTAAAGAGTGATTGATCTTTACTGTCCAGATGTTGGCTGTTTGATTGAGATTGAGGGTAATTGTGTATTTCTACTTGTGATGAGGTTAGTTTAATATATTTTTTAAAGTGTTCTCCTGGTGTAGTGAGTCTCTGGATTGATTGTAATTTTCAATATTTACTTTTTCCCCCTTAGGTGGCATTCTTTCTAGAATTCTTTCTTTTTGCCAATTCGATTATCATCATTATTTAATTCTTCTTCTATTGGAAGTTCTTTTCCATGGATAACTGAATCATCTATGTTAGTGGTAATGGTTGTTGTAATATCACTTTTATTTTGGTCTTCAATATTTTTGGTATGAAATTTAGTTTCTATATATATTACCTTGTTTGTTATTGTGCTGCTTGATGTCTTGATATTTAGTCACATTTGAAAAGGTGGGGGTTTTGGATGGATTATTAATTCCCCTTACTTTTAGCTCAAGTCTGGCTTCCATGAATGACATTCCTGTCCTATTTATAAACAACTGAAGTTCTGTGCTATATTGGTAAAAAGAGCACTCCTTTGATTTCTCGTGATGGGCTAGTCCACAATTAATACATTTTGGTTGATTACAGTTCCAATTAGTGGTATGGTTATCTGATGCACAGACTGCACATATAGCCTTATTACGGCATCTTTCGTATGTGTGTCCATACCTTGAGCACTGTGTACATTGTAGTGGTTTAGGAACAAAAGGACGAACTTCTCTATTTTGTCCAAGAATTTTTATTTTAAATGGTAAGTCTTGGCCTGTAAATTTTATTTTGGCAATGTTGATATTTTTATTCTTATCTTTCCTACTTGAAATAGAGTATATTTCTAAATCGTGGATATTGTTATATCTCAATTTTAGGGAGTCTAGCAATAGTTGTTTTGAAGGAAGCTCCTGCTCGCTATTGGGTAGGATGACTGTACCCTGTACATAATTCAATGTTTTGTGGCTTGTAATTATTACCTTTATATTATTTATTTCTGTTATACTTAAAAAGGCAGTGGACTGCTTTTTATGGTTACTTGGATAAGCCATTCATTGTCCTTGATGTGTCTGCATTCCATGTCTTGTGTTGGATATATGTTAAGTCATTTGTTTTCTAGCATCGCTGCTGAGATTTTGTTGTCAGCTTTGAGGACTAGAAATCTTGACCAATTATCTGGTCCAAAGAGGTGATCAAAATGTACCAATGTGGGATTAAGTCGGTAATTTTTGTTTCTTTTTGGTCCTTGTTTTATGTATGTTGCTTGTCTATTATGATTTTTATATTTTTCTGTATTGCTGGGAGGATTATTGGTCTCTAATTCAGAATTATTGTTCATCATATATGGTTCCAATTTATTTTTGTTTGTTTCTGTTTTATTTATGCACTCTATTTTGTTTTCTGGCTCTGCTGCTTTACTTGGAACAGGGTGCTCCTTTGTATTTTTTATAGTACTTTCACTACTTGTGGCAGTACCTAGGAAATTTGGGAGTGACGTGCCAATGGTCATCAACTGTGCCGTAGTTTTTCCATCATGGGGCCCAGGGGTACTCAAAATCATTTATTTCAATGTTCATAATTTTGAGTTTTTACAAAAAAAAAAAAAAAAAAAAAAAAAAAATGAAATCTTGAAAAGATATTCATTGGCCCTTCGCGAAGTTAAATCTTCCGCCAAAGGCACAAGTGAGAAAGGACTCCCAAATGCCCGCATCCCTACCTTTACCCCAAAAGGGGATGGCATAAACATGATTAGTATGGCCCAAGTTGTAAGCAGAACCCGCTTGCTAGGACTAAGAGTATTTATGTTAATACAATTATCCCCATCCTAATCACATTATGGGCAAACTGGATAGAATGCCGAAAGTTCTATTCCTAGAACCAGGCCCCCCCCTGGAATCCGTGGTCCGGCTCCACAGAATAGTTCCACCTGAAAAACAGGTCCGAACATTGTCGGGTAGATGATGGATCTACCACAGATCTCACTATTTAGCTTTGGATTTAACTCCACGTTAAGCCATGATATGTTTTCTCATTTATTTGCTTTCAAAAATTTTGGCAAAAATGGAAAAGTCCACAACTGTTAACTCGAAAATATATAATGTCATATGGGACTCTTGGGTTCGAACCTGGGAAGAGATTTCTGAGGTTCGAGAGCCCCCTCACCACATCAAGGTGGTCCCAAAATGATGGGGATTACAGCTACAAATACGTCATATACAGATAAAAATATATTGCTCAATTACATTTCGACACACTTATTTCCTTGGGGGAAAAAGCAGGTAGTTGCAAAGAAGACTTTATACTTGGGTTTGGTGTCCTTTTACAGTCAATTTATGCAGCAATTGTAAGTTGTAACTTATAATGCCTTTAGTACAAATACAAAACAAGCATATGTAAAGTATTTTAGACCTCCTGTAGAAGTTATTTTTAACATCCTATGATTTGCTTAAGTTAATTGTTAGTATGTTTACTGTGTTGAAAATTTAATGCTTTTGCCAGACTGGACATGCCTCAATAAAAGAAGCTAAAACGACAACTTAAGATCTTGCGTAGCCCCCAGCAAGGCTTCCAAGCAAGTAGGAGTGAAAGACAACCGAGCCTGACTCCTACTTTCCAGATTGTTGAACCCATGAATGAGATCAACAACCTCGGTAAAGGAATGCAAAAACTCTTGTCTCCTTCCTCCTGTTCTGGCAATGAAGATTGACGACGAGATGTTGCAGTCTTATCCAACACACCTTTGTCATGCAAAGCAACTGCAGACCCAGCAGCCAAAGAACCTGAAGTGCCAGCCAACACAGACTTCAAAAGCCTGTCCGGACTAGGGCCATGTGCTAACTCCTGCGACGAACCAATCACAACAATAGATGACTCGCATACATGTCCACGTACACATCTGTGCAGAGAAAACGCACGTACGTGTGACGGAGAAGCATCTCGAACTCTTGAAGCCAAAAGAGAATTCCTCCTCCGAGTCGAACCCCGAACAGCATCAACGGGAGGGGAAGGCGAACACCCTGGCTGCACCACTTCCCGATTTATAACTTTCAATCTTTTCACAGGCGCCTTAATATCCTTATGATGACGAATAGGCACCGGAGCAGAAGCAGCAGATAAAATTGCCAACATGCGCACAAACAAGCTAGGTTGCAACATGTATGTTTGCTTTAATTTTGTAGCATGAGTAAATATGCAATAGCCTGCATGGTTTTTGTCTTGCCATGTATGACATTCACACTTTCAAATAATTTTTACGGTGATTATTATATAACAGTAGTAGTGTTCTCTTGTGCAATGTTGTGTGAAAATCATACTTAGTCAAAGTTTTAATGAAGAATGGTACATTAAATAGAGAGAAAAAATAAAAGTAACCTATACATTTGCAGTTTCGTGGCACCGGTAAACTTTCTTTCAACTCTTTGTTGTATTTACGTTGATTATATACGTCACATGAAAAGTGATTAAATATTGTACTGTTTTATATATATATATATATATTTACTGTATATACTTGCATATCATGTGACTTTTTAAGCCTAATTTTGGAGCTAATTTTAAGGGGGTCGCATCTAAACATGAGATATAAAATTCGAGTATGTAATAATCATATAGTAGCATATGATAAAGTACAAACAATAGATATGCATCTTTTCCATGGACATTTTAAAAAGTTTTGTCATCTTCACTGCATCCAATAATATATGCATTTTCATATTACTATTTATTTGTATTATAAAATACAAAAACATAGCAATCAATGTTTTGTTTGAAGTCAGCTGAGGGCGATTGCAAAGTAAGTTTGTTTGCTGCGTTGAACTCAAATCAGAAAGACTTTCATGCCTCTAGTTAGTGCAAATGAATACTAAGATACTCTATTTACTTATATGAGAGTAAAGTGTTTTCAAATGGAAATATCACTTGAAAACGCATTGTTTGTGAACGAAATTTAGTTATTTTTTTTCCTTAGTAGATGACGCTGAGGGCATGTTTATTACGTAAACAAAAATCAACATTCCTTTCAATATTTTCACTTTCATCTCATTGGAGTACTGTAAGTTGACGTATTTTATCTCATCGGAATACTATGAGTTTACGTATTTATCTTTTATTGGAGTGAAAACAGTAAAATGTGTTCTTTCCATGCCCAATAATTTTGAATAAAAAAAGTTTCTCTCAAGTTTTGTTAACGGTCGAGTTTGATGGTACTATACAGAAGTTTGCGAAAGTTTCATCCACGTTGCCGATGCACGATAATAGTCGCCCAGCAAACACACGAGTATTGGTCATATATTAATCCATTACTGGAAATCCAGACTTTTGGACTTGGGCACAAATGGTCAGAAACAATGGTCCAATTTCTATCCTATATCTGTTTGCACTGCATCGAAAAAAGTTTGGACCAATAGATGCAATCCATAATAAATCTGATAATGCATTGGAACAGTAGTGGAACAACTAGGGAGTACCACTTACTGTACTATTGGGCAGATACTGCATGATTACCAGTTTCCAATTTATATGTCTGCATAAAAAGTGTTTAATTATTTTCAAAAATAATTTTGTCATTAACTAGATACTTGCCACTATCACCCTATAGTACTTTGATCATAATTTAGATGAATATACAGATACATATCACCCTGTTGTAGCTAAGGTTTGAAAATTAACTATACAATTATGTTTTATACATAAAAGAATAACAGAATCCCATTGGCAGTTTTGTTCAGTGTCTTTAACACCTGATTGAACCCACCCCTGGATGAAATGTTAAAGTTCCTATTACTTTACCTTTCATCAGCACACTAGTTACATGCATAAAACATTATTGTATAGTTTATTTTCAAACTTTAGCTGCAACAGAGTGATGTACGTAGATAACACATTTCTTTCATTGTCTTCTGGGCAAAAAATGTACCCCAATGTATCTGTATATTGCAGTATTTATCTAAATTCATTTTAATCAAAGTATTATAGGGTGATGGTGGCAAGTATTTAGTTACTGAGAAAATTATTTTTGAAAATAATTTAAACACTTTTACCCTGGATAGGTAAGCAGGGTCAAGCACGACCCGAAGGGCGTTTCAAAAAAAAAAAATTTTCCCCCCCCCATAAATCATCGCCTATCTTGAATCTGGGTGTGATCAATCTGCAAGAGGATAGCAGAACACACACTACAATCATGTCAAAACTTGCGTTTGCCTTGCCTTTGTCCTTCCCCCTTTTCTGAGTAATAGTTTGTTTTGAACATGTATGGGATACAAAGGCAAAGTTATCAAGTAGTGATTTCCTGTCAACACTCTTGATTCTGGGATAGTTTTATATTGTTGGAAACTCTAGGTACGTGGTGTGTACACTTATGCATGCCTTGGGCGTGGCTGAGAAGTTATATTGCCAATTATTCCAATTTCTTTCGAATGCCAATTTCTCATTTTTTTTTTTTTTTTTTCAAATGGCCAGCAGGCGGTATTATCTTGGGGATGGATGTCATCAACTTACTTCTAATGAAATTATAAAGTGATTTTGATGATAATTTAGAGGTTGCTGACAACTCTATATGGCAAGAAGCCAAGTTTGTGGACCAAGAGTTGACATATGGGGAATGACCTTGAGATTATTATGACACGAAGGGGAGAGAGGGGGTGGGCCTCTTGTCTTTTCTGGTGACAGATTACATGAACTTATGTCAATAAATCATGACACACTGTAGAGAGAGAGACAGAGAATAACATTTCTGATGTGAGAGTGAATTACATCTTGGTGCAGATATTTTTACATAATTCCATTCTAGGATATGAGTTTATTCTATAAAACCATTAGCCTTTTCCTATTTAATTTAGGTACCAAAATAATTCGTGAAATATTGACAATTTTTTGGGCCAAGAAAACATAACCTTTTTTCTCTTTTTATTTTTTTTTATTTTGACCTCTATAGGTCCGACACCTTTTCTGGCAGTCACATATTATAAATAGTAGTTTTAGGAAGGATTCCCTCAATTTTTTTGTGTATATAGCGTATTTTGTACTTTTGTAAATATTTTTGTAAGTTATTGTTGAGAGAGAGAGAGAGAAATAACATATATGATATAACAGTAAATTAAATCATCTTAGTGCAGATCTTTTTACATAAATCAAAATGTTCTAGGATAATATGAGTTTATTTCTATTGAAAAAATGGGCCACTTCCTATTTAATTTAGGTACCAAAAAAAATTGTTAATTTTTTTTTTCCCCAAATCCAAACCCAATTTTTTTTCCAATTTTTTTTTCCAAAAAAAAAAAAAAAAAAAAAAAAGCCTTTTTTTTCTTGTTTCAGATTTTGACCTCTATGGCTCCGGACACCTTTTTGGCAATCACATATTGTAAATATGTAATAGTTTTAGGAAGGATTCCCTCAATTTTTCTGTGTATATACGTGTTTTGTATTTTTTAAAAATATTTGTGTATAAACGGGTGGTTTTTTTTATATACTTATTTTTTTTATATATTTTTAATAAATATTTAATTTGTAGATGGGTATGATTTATCTTCTCAGTAGTGTTTGGCAATGGTGAAATTGATTTTAGAAATTAAAATGTGCTGCATAGCTGCAGTTTTTTAATTTTCACACATTTTTCTGGGCACTTGGGTCGAGCTCGACCCCACAAACCTTTAAAGGGGCACCAAAATAGCGATACCTGTCCAGGGTTTATGCAAACATATATCAGTCAAAACTGTTCTGTGATAAGTATTGTGGCTGTTATGTAAGCAATGATTCTATAAAGCATTAACGCATAAAAAATAGGTTATGTATACTGGTGTTTAAATCAAATAGTTAAAATTCAATTTTTATTTCACAAGACTTGAAATGGTTTACAAAACAATTAACTTTACTACAGTTGCATTAACTACCTGATTTGCTTTGCTCATTAGCGTTCCTTTAGGACTAACACCATATATACCTGTACATATAATTATTTTGCTAGCCACCAGTTACCCTTCAACATATCAGTTATATTCAGTTGCTCATGAAACACCCCACTGCATTCTCATTACCTCATAACATAGTACATAAATTCCCCTTAATTGTGTAATATCTAATTTCTATGCAAAACATTTTACAAAACTTGGTCATTAGTAAGCATTTTTATATCCTTGAGGTAATTAGCACCATAAATTGGGTCTACGACAGTTCGCCGCCAATGTAAAAGCTGGCAGACATGCACTGGGTATATTAAATTAGGAATAGGATAATAGGAAAGTATAGCCTAGAGATTGATAATTTAGCACGTTAGTATTACTATTATCATTTTGTCAATGAAAAAACCAAATTTGCCTCAAAAATGAAGAAGCTAATACAAAGCTTATACAGTTTTTTACTCGACCGCAATCTATTCAGAGATTAAAGGAGGCAAAAATAACCACAAGTTGGTTAGCGTGGGTCAGGACAGTTTGCTAGATGAGTTAGCGTGGTCAGATAGTTTGCCAGATGAGGTAAGTAATCCTCGCAGTTTTTTCACTCGACTGTATCTCAGAGATCAAAGGCAAAAATAAAGAAAAATGGTTTTGAAAAATTTAATCATGAAACTTCATTTGAACACTATATAATATCTAAAACATGATTCATACCGTATGATACATAGATTATATGTAATAACAAATGATACTATTTATTGAAGAAACTTATGTACAAAACTGATACTGATACTGCACAGATACAAAAACTGATACTTCACAGATCGTGCTGTCTCTTCAGAAGTTGTGCGCTAGTCCTTGTAGATAGTCCATGTTATCTCAATTACAATAATCATTCACGATAGTTTCAATTCTCTCATTTAAAAGTTCATATCGGGGATGACGTCAAAGGGAGGATTCCCAGCCAAGAGTCCTTCAATTTCAGTGTGTCTTAAGTTTTTGCGATCGAGTAAGTCCTTTAATGAATTTTCCATAACGAAGGCCGAATTTCACCCAGTGTGACTTGGACAGAAACGATGCCATGTCCTCGACAACATTGTTTTGGTGTGGTCTTCACCATTTATGACACGGTCATGTACATTCCACAATTCAATTGGAAATGTAGGAGCACGTCTTAATCCACGGCAATTCGGACGTCCTATATAAGTGTCCTCAAAATAGTCAACACTGGCTGCAAAACTATTTGGAAGGTGTTAGATGAGCTCCTCGAAAACATAGGTACGTCATCTGACGGGACAAAGGCAGAGCTGGGATGGTGCATCGTTCTCTGTACCGCTGTTTCAGCCTTCGCTCTGTATTCGACGATGAACACTAGGCGAGGTGAAAAAAAGCAACCCCTGTTTTCAGCATGTGGGAAAACGACGGACGGCGCGAATGGCAGCCATCTCAAAATCTGTGATGATCAACTGAGAGGGGCATCTCCCACCATTGGTAAGATGATTCAGCTCCGGAACAAAGTCTTGTAAGTTCCTTGCCGTTTGTTTGGTAGTAGGGTGTACACTAGAGGGTGTATGCTGCCTAAGTACGATCCATGGATAGAATAGAGGTTGGCTGAAAAGAGGTGGCGTTATGTGAAAAGTTCCACCATTTGCCACTGACGACACTGACGAAGAACACGTAAATCTGTTTTGTAGAAAATATCAAACATTGCGTTCATCACCAGTGGCAGCACCACTATTGTATAACAAAAAATCCTCAAAACACCAGGATGCTTTTCATAGTGTGTGTGCTCCAGAGGTATGGCAAGGTCGGCTAATGAAAGTGGGTTTGGAGGGGCGGCCAGTGTAGCAACTCTTTTCCTCTGTACCATCCGTTTCAAGTTGGGCATATTCGGCAGAGCACCTTGTCCAGCTTGCGATGAATTTTTGGTGGCTGCGGCTATCATTTGTGCGGTTTGGTCTTGCGTTTGAACAGCACGATTTCTCAAGTCCGTCAGGGCTGTCATCACTTCAATGTTGGCTGCGTCTCTGATGTGTGTATGGGCACCAATACGCTTGCTGGTTATTCTTATTCTGTGAACATGAATATGCGCCTTGCAGGAAGACGTTGATTGGAATTAATTACCGCCAGAACTGCGTTTCGCTGTCTTTTGAAACCTTATCGAAAACGTATGTCGTGCCGTTGTCAACGAATTTCTCCTTAACACGAATGGACAAAACAGGCAGCATTATGGCTTTGGAACGTTGAAGAACAGAGCACAGAGTAATGAAGGCTTTAAGTGGACGACTCTGGTTCATGCGGTATATATACTACAATTTTCTATAACTCACCTTGTGGTAGTTTGGCCTCTTTTTTGATCTTGAGATAAGGTCGAGAAACTGCGAGGAATGTAATTAGGTACTTTACTCATTTTGGCAAACTGTTTGACCACGCTAACCCAACTTGTGGTAGTTTGCCTCCTTTGATCTCTGAGATACGGTCGAGTGAAAAAACTGTGAAGATACTTTACTCATTTGGCAAACTGTTGACCACGCTAACCTAACTTGTGGTAGTTTGCCTCCTTTGATCTCTGAGATGCGGTCGAGTAAAAAAAACTGTATAAGCTTCGTAAGCTTCTTCATTGAGGCAAATTTGGCTTTTTCATTGAGAAAATGATAATACCAATAATGGTAATAATAGTAACATTATAAATTATCAATCTCTAGGCTATACTTTCTTATTATCCTGTTCCTCATTTAATATATCCTGTGCATGTTTGCCAGCTTTTATATTGGCGGTGAAAAGGTTGGTGCCAAACTGGCTCTGCGGCGAACTGTCGTGCTCCCCCATAAATTACAACATATACTTTATTACTTAAAGGGAGAGTCCGCTATGTTGTCTATTTTTTTTATTTATTACGCAAAATACATAATTTTCATATATGTTTTAGATATATATAATACCTTCATCATATAAAAATTTCAAGTCATTTGAGCAAAAACGTTTAGTTTTATTAGCAAAAATTATGATTTAAAAAAAAATAATAGGTAGAGATTTCTCCGCTAATATGACATCAGTTGTATTGAAAATCATACCATAAAAACTGCTTTATATACGGAAAAATTCTGCGACAGAATTGGGATTTTTTTTTTTTTTTAAATAAATTTTTTTTGTCTTTTTTTAGTCTAGACACTCAAAAAAATCTAATAAAAAAGAAAGAAAGAAAAAATCGGCTCACAAGGAATTATGGGATTTTTATTCCTCTTTCCAATGATATCTTTCTCTCTGAAATTGGATAATAAATAACCGAGTAATGGCTACCGACATGCGCATAAGTAGTTTTTTGAGTTATGAGCTCCCACAGATTTGCTATGTAAATTTTTGCTTTTTTGTTATAAAAGTCAAAACAACATTATTATAATTACTTTATTTGTACTTTTATTGTTGATTTCTACATTAGGGATCCTGGTCCTTCCCCTAAAAGTGGTATTAATACCCTCAGCGTGACACCAGAAAATGATGTTGACAGCGAGACAAGAGACAATGAGGGCAGTTGATATAATGAATTTTCGTGTTTTTCTTTCAGCACACTCCTGGCCTTCGCTAATTTTGCTAGCCTTAGTTGCTGAGTAGCCTTCTTGATCTTAGGTAACTTCGGCATTGCTATAAGTTCACTAAGAAGTTATAAAAACAACGTAAATAGCTAGTAACCAAACGCAAGTGCCTAAGTGCGTGCGCAACCCCTTTGACGTCTGTGGCGTAACTGAGTCATTCTCTGAGTCTCACTCTCGCCTATAAATAACCGCTCTGAGCAGCTCTCCTCCTCTCACTACCTTTCATTGCTACCAGATGTATGAGAATTTCGAAAAAAAATCTGAAAAAATCGCTGTATATATGCAAAAATAAACACACACAAACGATCCTGTCAAACTCAGTCATACAGACGACGCAGTTACGATGACGTCATCATTTAAAAACCGCTATATCTTCATTATTTGTAAAAATAATTGGCTGAAACTTCTCGGAAAGCATGCACTGCATGTTTCTGCATAGATACAAATAACTTTTTTTTTTTTTTAAGTTGACATGTCATCCGCCATAGTGGACGGTCCCCTTAAAAGAATCCTTATTGACAAGCAAAAACAACCCTTTTTTTTTTTTTTTTTTTTTTTTTTTTTTTTTTTTGCCAGCATAATGTAATCTAACTTAAAGATCCCCTCTGACAAACATCAAGTAAGTAAACCTGTCCTCGGTAATTAAATTACTGAACATTTTAATAATGCAGTAAAACTATTATATGAAAAGTATAGCAGGAAAACAAAATTACCCCCTCTAAGTAAAGCACTGTATGTACAGTGGTACCTCAACATAGAAAAGTCTCGACTTACGAAAAATTCAAGTTACGAAAGCAAACGAAAAATTCAAGTTACTAAAGCAGTTTTGGCTCTACATACGAAAATAGTTCAGGTTACGAAAGGTTGTCGCTTTAAAGTCCCGAGATTCGTAAGATCCTGCTCTCCTATTGGTCAGCATCTTTCATCGTGCATCTACATAGTGGTGTTCTTCGGTCACTCCGAAGCTAGCATCGTTTGAGTACGCACACAAAATTCGTTCGTTCTGTACAATTTAGTTTATTAACGTAAATTCGTTAGTGATTTCGTTGTAGTACTACTTTATTGTGTTGTATGAGAACTTTAGTACACACGTATACTACATAACTTAATTACGTACAGTATATATGTAATCATGGGTCCCAAGAAAGTTGCTGAAGTTCACAGAAAGAAGAGGATGCATTCTATGGAGACGAAGATGGAGATCATTAAAAAATATGAAGCTGGCATGCAGTTGAGTGTGATCGCTAAGGAATGTGGCCGAACTCCGTTGACGATAGGCACCATCCTTAGCAGAAGGAAGCCATCAAAGCAGCTACACCTTCCAAGGGCGTAACTATTTTGTCTAGCAAGAGGAGCCACGTGCACGACGAGATGAAGAGGCTGCTTCTTGTCTGTATAAAAGACAAAGAAATAGCTGGCGATACGATAACCGAGACGGCAATCTGCCACAAGGCCAGCACTATTTTCGGCGATTTGATTGCCCAGGCCGAAGACAACGGAGGAGAAGGGACATCGACGCCATCCCCAGACTTCAGGCTTCTCATGGTGGTTTAAAAAATTCCGGAAACGGACTGGGATCCATTTGGTGGTGCGGCATGGGGAGGCGGCCTGCTCGGACATGAAAGCGGCTGAAGCTTTTATTAAGATGTTCGACAAGATGACGATCAACGAAGGCTACAGTTCTCAGCAAGTCTTCAACTGTGATGAGACTGGCCTTTTTTGGAAAAAAATGCCTCGTCTGACGTACATCACGGAGGAAGAGAGAAAAGCTACCCGGTCATAAGCCTTCCCCCACTAGACAACAAGGGCGTCCCTTGTTCCTGGGCACTGCATAAGTCCCACACGGCACTGGGAGTAACCAGGGGTACCATCCCAGTGTTACCTCCACGCCACCTGCTCCTGCCACCTTCTGTCCTTCCTGGTGGGGCTGGACAAATCGCCAGTGTCATCTCTCCGTTCAAAACACGTCAATTACTCCTCTACTTGGTCTGCTACATGAGTCGGTACGGTGGGGGGGTGGCAGATTCATGAAGGGTGTTCGGGCGCTTCCACCACAGCACTACCTTTGT
>NC_061092.1:57839875-57902375 GCF_015104395.2 Macrobrachium nipponense
GGATGCCATTCGCTTGGGCTATATTTGCCAGTGATGACCTCCCTCCAATGCACACCCCATTTCTCAGGATTGTCTCAATCCTCTTAAGGAGCTGGAAACCCTAATGATGCTGCCCTTCTCAAGACTGGCTATCTCTACCTCATAATCCATACGCTGTGCTACCTGCACAACCACAGTCTCTGCCAAGCTCATAACTTGTGTGGACAAATGCATATTTAGTGTGGACAAATGCATATTTAGCTCGCTAAGCTGCTGCCTGTGTTTGTACAGCCAGTTACAAAAGCGGTGTTGCCCAACCAGGCCAGGCTCGATGATATCATGCCCTTCTTGCCCTGAAAGTAGCCCACGTTTAAACAACCAGTATATAGTTAGAATGGTTCGAAAGGGAAGAGGGGGGAAATTACAGTAATCACTCAAATGCAATATTGAATGAAATATATATGGAGAGAGAGAGAGAGTGAGCGAGCGACCTTTCATTCCTGTTTAGTTATTAATCTGGCGGATATACATGAAGACCTCTTTAAGAAACATGTTATATATTTTTTGGAAAATAATTATTATGAAATCTTATCACATCGTATGTTATTAAAATGTCATCACATTTTCTAAATTAAAAATGCCTTAAATATTTGTTGGAACTGACTATTCATATTAATATTATTCAGAGAAAATATCCTTTTTAATTATCCTATAACGCACCTGGTATTCTCTCTCGTCTCTTCTCTCTCTCCTCTCTATCCTCTTCTCTCTCTCTCTGTCCGTCTGTCTGTCTGTCTGTCTTATATCTCCTGGATTGTCTATTTAAATAATGGTAGATGTTTGATATGCTATTTGGATGTGGCCAGGGATCACAAAACCGTAAATGGCTACTCTACCAACTTGTGATAAGCTGTATCTATTTTTGCCCTAGATTGACTGAACTATAATTACCTGTATTACCAATAATATTCGAATCTGGTCACAAAGATGTTACACACCAAGTTTTGTAGCCGTGGGTTGTATAAGTCATTAAAGCATCAAATTTGCAAGGATATTATTTTATTAATTAATCTATGCTAAGAACACATTACTGGATTATGCTAATCTAGTACTACAGGATTTGTATTTATGGCATAACTTAGTTTGAGTTACCAGTATTTGAGTGTGATGGGCCACTTGGCTCACCCCTCACAACCATCTAGACTACTTATAGAAAGTACTTTTAGTTCACTATATTTCTTATGTTATAGAATTTGTTCATGAAACTTACCTGTCGATATATATATATAGCTGTATTTTCTGACGTCCGACAGAATTTCAAACTCGCGGCACACGTAGTGGGCGGCCAGGTGGTAGTACCCATTCCCGCCGCTGGGAGGCGGATATCAGGAACCATTCCCATTTTCTATTCATATTTTTTCTGTCGCCGGTGCTGTAAACAACTGTTTGCAGTACCTCCGTCTAGGATTTTTGGATTATCTCGTTTCTAAGTATCTGAATTGACTTTTGGTTATCGACTCTGGATTGTTGGATTGGCACGCGTAATAGTGGACTGTTTTTTGAATTTGGATTGGCTTTTCTGTGTACATGATGTCAGGATCAAGTACAGGGAGTTTCAGATGTGTGTGAGGAGTGAATGTAAGGTGAGGCTTCTTAAACTTCAGTTGATCCTCACACAGTATGTATGGAATGCAGGGGCATGTTTGTTTGATTGATGATCGGTGCAATGAATGCAAGGATTGACCGATGATTGATGGAAGATGTATGAGACCTATCGGCGTAAATTGGAGCGTGATAGTCAGGAGGGCTTCCTCCAAGAGCAGTTCTACAAAAGGTAAGGAATGTAACATTTCTCCTCCTCTAACACCGGTAGATTTTGTTTCACCTAAACCTGTGATGTTGCCTTCGGGCCCTGTTTCTGTGTCTGGAGAAGGTAATGCCCTTTCTCTGATTCTCGAGTCTCTGCGCACTCTTGAATCTAAAGTGTAGGCCTTGGAACTGGCCCTGTGAAAGTTTGTGATCGTGCCCTTAGTGTTGTGGAGGGGGCGTCAGATCGACCCCATAATGCCTCTAGGCTGAGACCTCTATCGGACTCCCAGGACTCAGGGAGAGGGTATGTCGAAAGCCGCAAGAGGGTTACGGGGGCTCCCCACCGATCTGGCGTCCCTTCGGCAGGCCTTGTTGCAAAGTCCCAGGCTGCCAAGGAGCGCGCCTCAAGCGGCTATCCTGAAGGACTGTTTCTCGTCCTCCAAAGCGTCCTCCCCGTGCAAGGGGTGGAGCGCTCGGAGTGACTCGTGTCCATGAAAAGGACTTTTCGTTGTGAGGACGCTTTTTTTTTTTCCCCCCACGGGGGTCCTTTTTTTTTTTTTTTTTCCCACTTTGCTTCGCGTTCTTTTTTTTTTCTCCGGTGCTTTAGACGCCTTTCCTCCTCAGAAAAGAGGCAGGGTTGGTCTTCCGGTGAGGACGTCCAGTCGCGCTTCGATTGCTCTTCGGAGAAGCAGGTAGCTGTACCTGTGAGAAGGAAGGAGGCGTCCCCTCGCCCCTCGCCTTCTCGCAGGTTCAGTCCTGCCCCTTCTAGTTCGTCACCTACGAAGAATATTCTTTTGTCCCTTCAGGACCAGATTTCTACTCTTATGGCTCAGAGGACTTTGCCCAGCAGCAGTCGAGCCTAAGCGGAGAAAGGACGTCAGGCTGCCCGTCAAGAGGACGAAGCAGTCTCCTCTCTCTCCTCATTCGTCTCTTTCCCCGCCTTCGGATCATCGCCGATCTTCGTTCTCCGGATATAGCTTATGCTCAGCAGGACGCTTTTCGCTTTCGTCAAGACGCTTTCTACGCGAGCAGGAACGCTTTTGAGGACGCTCGGCAGGACGCTTTCCCTTCTAAGCAGACGCTTTTGAAAGACAGGACGCTCAGCAGGACGCTTTCAATGCTAAGCAGGACACTTTTCACGAGAAGCGGGACGCTTTTGAGGCCTCTCGTCAGGACGCTCGTGTGGACACTTGGAGGGACGTGTCTCCCCATAAGGAGTTTGTTAGAGCGCATAGAGACTCTTTACCTTCCGGTCTTAGTAGTGCTATCAAGAAGCATAAGATCTCTTCAGTTAGAAGTAAGGCAGTCTCCGTCGTTTCACAGGACGCTCGACGCACCCAAGACGTTCTTCCTTCTGCAAGTGTTAAGGATCGTCGTAAGGACGAGTCCGTGCCTGAAGCGTCAACTTCTAAGCAGCGGAAGTCTTTGTTTAAGCCTAGACCCGCTGGACGTACACCCTCTCCGGATGGACGATCACCGGTTCCTCTTAGAGAAGAAGGGGAACTTAGTAGTCCAGCGAGCTCAGTGGAAGAGGAACCTCCTTTGGTTTCGTCTGTCTCTGACTATAAGGTTCTTGTGCGGCTGTTACGTTCGTCCTTCAGGGACAAGTTTCAGCCAGCAGCTCCTAGGTCTCCTCCCTCGCAACTTTCGTCTTCCAAGTCATTCAAGACACCGGAGTTTGTTGAGATGAAGACTTCTCTTTCAACCAAGAGGGCTTTCAAGAACTTCCAGGACTTTATGACTCGAAGGAAGGATCAGGGCAAGACGACTTTCGCCCTTCCTCCCTCTAGACTCTCTGGGAAAGGAGGCGTTTGGTACAAGACAAGGAAGACATGGGGTGAAGGTTCCTACGTCTGCACTTGGGGACTTCTCCAGCTTAGTGGACGCCCAGAGGAGGTCCCTCTTATCAGCTGCAAAGGTGTCCTGGACTCCTTCGGAGACGGACCACCACTTGAAAAGGACTGCTGCGCACGTTAGGAGTCTTCAACTTCTTGGACTGGTGCTGGGAGTTCTGGACCTTCAATCTAGAAGCCCTGACTCTCTCAGTCTGGGGGACTGTCCAGTGTGTTGTCATGTATGGACAAGGCCATCAGGGATGGTTCGGAAGAGCTAGTTTCTCACTTTGGAACAGCTTTCCTAAGAAAAGAGCTCTTCTTTGTAATTTCACCGCAAAGTCGGTTACTCCCGCTCAGAAACGCGGAATTGATCTTTTCTCCTCTTTCGGACCATTTCTTCCCCCAGACGATGGTAAAAGATCTAGCGATTATTTTGCAGGAGAAGGCGACCCAGGACTTACTAGCACAGTCCTCGAGGCATCCAGCAGTTCCTTCTACATCATCGTTTGTGAGACCTCCGAAGAAAGTTAAACCCTTTCGCGCAGCTCCTCCTTCGAGAGCAGCTCCTCGAGGGAGAGGACTTTCAAGAGGAAGAACTTCCTTTAAACCTAAATCAGCCAAATGAAGAAACATGTCCTTCAGACGCCAGTCGGGGCCAGACTGAAGTTTTTTTTTTGCGGGTGCATGGAGATAGAGAGGGAGGACCCTTGGACTCTCAAGATCGTAGAGCAAGGGTACAAGATTCCCCTTTTTGCATCCTCCTCCTCTAACATCAACTCCCAGAGACCTTTCACCCATTATCAGAGAGAGAAGAAACGCATCCTTTTCGATCTTTTAGATCAGATGATCGAAAAAAGAGCGGTGGAGCAAGTCGTGGACCTGGGGTCACCAGGCTTCTACAACAGGATTTTCCTGGTACCGAAGCAGTCATCGGGTTGGCGCCCAGTTCTGGATGTAAGCAGGCTCAATCTTTTTGTAGAAAAAAGCAAGTTCAAGATGGAGGACGCCTCAGTCAGTGCTAGGAGCCTTGAGACCTGAGACTGGATGGTGTCCCCCCCCCACCCTAGACCTGCAGGACGCGTACTTTCACGTTCCTGTCCACCCTCTTTCAAGGAAGATACCTGAGATTCATCTTAGGAAACAGAGTATGGCAATTCAGAGCCCTTTGTTTCGGTCTCAGCTCGGCTCCGATGGTCTTTACCGTAATAATGAAGAATGTAGCGAGGTGGTTACATTCTTCAGGGATCAGAATATCCCTATACCTCGACGATTGGTTGATCAGAGGATCGTCGAAAGGGAAATGTCTGAAGGACCTTCAGTCAACTTTAGCCTTAGCAAAGTCCCTGGGACTTTTAGTCAACTCCGAAAAGTCACATCTGACCCCAACACAGTCCATCGTGTATCTGGGATTCAGATGGAGTTTCAGTCGCTCGTCGTTTTCGTCGTCCCAGGAACGTCAGCGTCTAGGCTTAGAGAAAGTCTCAGCCTTCCTAGGGAGAGAGACTTGCTCGGCGAGGGAATGGATGAGTCTGCTGGGCCACCATTTCCTTGCTGGAAAAGTTTGTCTCCTTGGGAAGACTGCACCTCAGGCCTCTTCAATTTTTCCTAGCGGAAGAATGAAAGCCAAGGAGGATCTGAATGCGATCTTGAAGATCTCAAATCCAGTGAAAGGCCACTTAAGATGGTGGCACCTCAGGCCTCTTCAATTTTTCCTAGCGGAAGAATGGAAAGCCAAGGAGGATCTGAATGCGATCTTGAAGGTATCAAAATCAGTGAAAAGGACCAACTTAAGATGGTGGCTCGACCCTCAGAAGTTGCGAGAGGGCTTAGGCCTTAAATCCCAATATTCTGAGGGCCCCGACCTAGTGGTTGTTTTCAGACGCTGGCCATTTCCCGGTTGGGGAGCAAACTCTTAGGAGGGGAGGAAAGTGTCAGGCTCCTGGAGAGGGGAACAGGTAGCCTGGCACATCAATGTGAAAGAACTAGCAGCGATCTTTCTGTCGCTGCAGTTTTCTTCGAGACAAAGTGACAGGCAAGGTCATCCAAGTCAACTCGGACAACACCACAGCCCTTGCATATCTGAAGAATCAGGGAGGAACACACTCCCGATCCCTTTTCACCTGGCAAGGGAAGTTCTGCTATGGGCAGATGTGAGGCAGATAAAGATCCTGACGAGATTCGTCGCAGGGGTACAGAACGTCAGGGCGGACCTTCTCTGTCGACAAGATCAAATCCTGCCAACACAGAGTGGACCTTACACCAAGAAGTGTGTCAACAACTATGGAAGTTGATGGGGACGTCCTCTTAGTCGACCTGTTCGCGACGTTGAGGACGAAGAGGCTTCCTCTGTATTGCTCCCCGGTCCTGGATCCAGGAGCAATTGCGGTGGATGCATTGCTCTGGAATTGGACAGGCCTAGACCTTTACACCTTTCCTCCATTCAAGATCATGGGGGAAGTCATGAGGAAGTTCGCAGCTTCAGAAGGGACAAGGTTGACCCTGATTGCCCCGATGTGGCCAGCGACGAGAATGGTTCACAGAGGTCATGACATTCCTTGTGGACTTCCCAAGGACGTTGCCCTGGAGGAGAGATCTACTCAAACAGCCTCACTTCGAAAGGTATCACCAAAACCTCACCGCTCTGGATCTGACTGCGTTCAGACTATCGAAAAGTTGGCCAGAGCGAGAGGTTTTTCGAAAGCAGCTGCGAGAGCAATCGCTAATGCTAGAAGAGCCTCTTCAAGAGCTGTTTACCAATCGAAGTGGGCCTCCTTCAGGGCATGGTCAGAAAGGAGGGAATTCCTCTTCCACGACCTCTGTGAACCAGATAGCCGATTTTCTGCTTTTCCTTAGAAATGTGACAAAAAATTGGCAGTCCCGACCATTAACGGATATAAGAGTATGTTGTTCAGCCGTTTTTCGACACAGAGGACTGGACCTCTCTGACAACAAGGATCTCCACGCCATCCTTTGAGATCATTTGAAACTACCAAGCCATTCCACAAGCGAGACCGCCTTCATGGAACCTCGACGTGGTTCTTAAACATTTAATGTCGAAGTCCTTTTGAGCCTCTCCACAAAGTGTCTCTACGGAACTTGACGAAGAAAGCGCTTTTTCTAACTTCTCTGGTGACGGTGAAGAGAGTTAGTGAAATTCAAAGCATTCAGTAGCCAAGTGGGCTTCAAGGGGGACAACGCTGTCTTGCTTGTTGAGTCCAACTTTCTTGGCTAAGAATGAGAACCGTCTAACCCATTGGCCCAAGAGCTTTGAGATCAAAGGTATGTCGAGTCTCGTGGGTCAAAAACCAGAGAGAGCCCTGTGCCCTGTCAGGCTCTCAAGTTCTATATTCACAGAACTAAAGAGGGAAGAGGTCCCTCAGGTAATCTCTGGTGCTCGGTGAAAAGACCAGATTCCCTTTGTCGAAGAATGCTGTGGCCTTTCTTTCTGAGGGACGTCATTAAAGAGGCTCATTCATCTTGCCAGAAGACTGATTTGAGCCTCTTACAAGTGAAAGCTCACGAAGTCAGAGCCGTAGCTACCTCTCTTGCCTTCCAAAGGAATATGTCTATCAAGGATATCCTTGATAGCACCTTTTGGAGGAGCAATTCCATATTCGCCTCACATTACCTTCAGGATGTAGAGAACGATTTACAAGAACTGTAGTTCTTTGGGGCCATACATTTCTGCGGACACAGTTTTTGGGGGCTGAAGGTAGCTCTCTCCCTATCCCTTAGCTTAGAATAAGTTAGTTTTATTGTTGTGTTTTTGGTTGATGGTGAGATAGATCTTCTGTGAAATCTCCCATTCTTTAGATTAACTGTCAGGGTTTTTTTGGTTAGTTGGTCAGGTGGTGGTCAGTTGCTTCGTAGCCCTCATATGTTGGCTCGATGGTCTTGTCACATTGAGGTCACGTCCCCGTTGACGAGCATCCAGAGCGCACCAGCACTACAGGTCTCCACCTGGCTGGCAACTCTGATTAAAGCAGAAGCAGGCTTAAGTGACAGTAATCACAGTCTACTTTGCTAACAGGTGAGGAACCAAGATGTACATCATCTACTATTTAAGTTTTCCTAAAATCCTATTCTGTCTCTTCCCACCTCCGAAGTGGGATTCAGCTATATATATATCTGACAGGTAAGTTTCATGAACAAAATGTTATTGTTATAATACAATCAAGTTTGTTCATACTTACCTGGCAGATATATCTAAGTCTCTTCGCTTTTGCGAAAGTTATCATTAATGTAAAATGATGACAATGTACAGAGCTAAACCAGGCTACTGCAGACAGCGCATAGCGTAATCTAGATCTGCATTGTCACGTAGGACCCTCCTAATGCCATGACCTCAGGTCATGGGTTTTATTTACAGATACTGTAATATTAAATAATGTATTTATTACATTAGGCTTGGACTGCTACCATTCAAGCCTCGAATAACAAAAGTTACTTTAAACATTGTTTCTTAGGAGCGTGCTCGTAACATATGTTTAGGTATAAACATAATAAGTGATTAAATGCATAAAAAAGGTTCTGTTACATACCCTTTTTGACATATTCATAAACAAAAGATAAATGCATGAAAATCTAGATCCATGTTTGGTAATAATAATGATTAGGTACCCAAAAATAATAAAAAGTAAAATCAAAAGATTAACATGTATACATGATTAATATGATAATAGGTAACCTGATTAAGAATAGTGGTTACTGCATATATTATGGCATGATCATGGATAATTGTTAAAGAGTACTTGTCACTCTTTGTAATAGGTAAATATAATTGTACAATGGTATAATAGTATAATTGTGTAATTGTGCACAAATGCAATATATAGGGCTGGTATATTTTATTAGGTGCCCGAAAAATACCTTTAGGAGTATATTAATGTATAATATTGGGCTATAATATTTTATTAGGTGCCCGGGAGATACTTTAACTGTTCAAATGCAAAGGCGTGAGTCTTCTTGTCCTACATTTTTACCAGCATACAGACCGCTTTTCACACACAACACAATTCCGACAATTTCCCTAGGCACAAAATGAAGTGGCCAGTTTCAGGCTGCCCTAAACTCAAACGACTTGAGTTTAACGGGTATGTCATCTAGACGGGACAATACGTTTCCTTGGAGATCCTTCTGTTTACGCCTCAGCCTACGCCAAGCAAAGATGTTGACGGCGATAACCAATATGGCCGTCACGCTGAACACGGCCAGCAGCATGTAGTAACGAAGATTTTCTCCACCTGCATAAGTCGGTGACGCGTTGTTCATTCTCAGCCAGTTGCGTCAAACGATGAGCCACCCGCGCGTTTGTATGGGAGAGGTAGTGATGGGATAATTGTAGACGCCCAAGTATAGTTCGCAAAATACGCCTTCTCCTTCTACGTATTAATTCGGTTGACCCCTTCTGACGTTGCTTAGTTTGTAGATTCCCGTCCCCGAACAACCATCAGCTGCTACAAAGATTGGGGAAATGGGCGGTTTGGTCCCATCTGGACATACGACGTTTGAATCCGGCTTTATCGTAACGGATCCAGGAACCATTATTCATCCTGTAATTGAATTTATTACTGTAAAAGGGATAAAGTTTCCCCAGACAACCTTCACTTGTATGAGAGAGAGAGCTGTTTAGCACTATGCCTAAACTCACATGAATCCGTTGATATAGGATAGAATTCAAGAGAGTCAGCTGTACAAATTTTATTATTCATGGCTTCTGAACAGTGAGTGAGTTTTATCTAAGTCTTTAATGACTGTAAAATGATTTCCTATCAGAAGAAAATCAGTACATGCCCGTCAAATTGGATATTACTGGACTTGAGTTATTAGTCATGAAGGTAGGAAACGGTGCTATTTTGTATGATTGCAAGCATCGGAAGAGTCGGCAAAAGGTTATGGTTGATCATAATTCTATAATTTTCAACGCTGACTGATATTAGGCTATAATAGAACTCTACTTTATGGGCGCCTAATAAAGGAATATAACCTAGTTTTCTCCCGTCCGTTTTCCCAAAGTTAACGTCAGATCTTTAATAGGCATGAGGTGTGGAGATAACCAACACCCTTTGTCGCTAACGTAATAGCTTACTACATAATCTTTTGATTTCTCAATAAAATGTGATATTTTCACACGGATATGATCTATTTTCGAACTATAGTAAGCTAATGTAGCCAGCAAATGTTGAACTTTTCCCTGGACCTGATCGATATTTATTTGAATGTTCGTTACTATACTCATTATTTTGATTGATTGAAGATAACTGACTGCGAAGTTCGGACAAAGCTAATTCGGTTTTGTGTTGCAAGAAAAACTCAATTCTTTTATTTGATTATTTATCTTAAGGCGATTTGAATTCCTAGCCTAGATTCGCAACAGATCCTAAGAGTTTTTTTAGTCCAGCCAGAATAAGCGGGTTGCGGCGTTCGAGAGTATTGTGCCGCACAGACCACATCAGCAGGTCACGAGCAAGTTCCTCTGCCTCGGCGGTTTTATTTTGTATGTCATAAGACAACATTTCCGCGACGCTTAGGGTTTGAGTTAGCGAAATCTCTGAGTTAGCATGAAAATTACGTTCGTGCATTTCCTTAAGCGAAATAGCAAACCTCATCAGGTCATTCTTTAAGTTAAGGACGTCATCTTCAGGCAAAAATATAGCGTGCATATCCACTTCTATGACTGTTCTCTCGATAATCGAGCCATGATTAAATTCTATTTCTTTCGTCCTAGCGCTCTTTCCATACAACAAAGATGTCTGAATAACAATAATCATCTCCTAAAATAACAGATTCATTTTGAAACTGGCAATGAGTAAAACATATGTAATAACTCGCGTAAAAGAATAGGTTTTACATTACAAATATGATTAATAGATATATATATAAATTTTTATTACAAGTTTCATAAATACCAACCATTTTTTTCCCTCACTCATCTACCTTTCCTTAGATTCTGATATGTGCCAATGGAAACTATTCTCACATCAGTGGGTTGGATACATTTTGAACCCTAAATCTAGTGGCCGTTAATATTTCTAAAATGTTAAACGGGCCTTCAAACTTAGGTGTCAGTTTATAATTTAAACCTTACGTACGAATACTTGTATGTATACCTGATCGCCCACGGGCATATGTTCTAGTTGGCTTAGCTATTTTATCATGATTTTTTTTTTCATTATTATTTGTGCTTCTTCTAGATTCTTACGAAGTATATTATATTGACTTATCCTTGCATCCATAACATCCTTTAGAGGATTTGATAAATTAGTTGTAGGTGTTAGTATGTGGAAAGGTGTTCTAGCCGGGATACGTACAGTGCCTCGTGCGGTGTCATTTAATAGACACATGATACGAGTGATTAAGTGCGCTTAGTACCGCAGGTATGGCAATGTCCCAGTTGGGGTCTGCCCCCCCTAAGGTGACCCTTAAAATGTTTAAAAACCTTACGATTTGCCCTTTCACTAGCCCATTAGACTCTGGTGGATAGATCATGGTATTATTTTCTTTATACAAAGGAATTCGCACAAGGAGTTAAGGAAATGATTATTGAACTCCCCGCCCGAGTCTGATATAATGGTGTGTGGAATTCCATGTTTACAAATGTAGCACTCGTAAAACTTTCTAGCGCACTCGACGCGGTTTTTTGTTTTAAGCGCTATAAGTTCTGTATATCGAGTCAAAAGCATCTATGATTACTAGGAGGTGCTTATTTCCTCTGTCTGCTCGTAAAATCCTGTTAATAAATCTAAATGTTCTACTCTTTCAAAGGGTTGATTTGGCACGGGGTAAGCCCCTAGGCTGAAAAGGTGTCTTCGTGTGCCACCCTTTGTATTCTTGACAAGTGCGACAATTTGCCATGTGCTTTTTTATATCTGTAAGCATCGTATGCCAATAAAATAAGGATTTGGCTTCTGTGACATTAAGGAATAACCCGGGTGTCCATGCAGTGGATTTTCATGCAACCATTTTAAGACAGTGGGTATGAGTAAGATAGGTACCACCACCTGGTTGTTATTCAAACTGCTGTGTGTTGCGGGTTTTCCTCTTCACGGATCTACACAGGATATTATCCTTGATGATATAATTCTGCTGCTTATACTTTATGTATTCCTTTTCCTTCGGATTTTCCGTTTAACGCCAATGATGATTTTTTCTATTTGCGGATCTTTTTCTTTGTTCTGTCTGTAATAGTTCAGCACTCCAGCCCAGATCTTCCTGTTCAGATATAGTTTTAACAATGGGCGTGGAGGTTGAGATATCTATTAATTCAGCTAATGGCTCAGTACAAGATGAAGAGGGGTTGCGTGATAATGCGTCAGCAATGATATTTGCTTTTCCCAGGTAAATACCCGATCCTCGCGCCAAAGTCCTGGATGATCATGTGCCACCGAGTTCGCTTAGGGCTGTGACTAAAGCCTTTAAAGAAGTCGGTTAGGGGCTTATGATCAGTGAGAACCTTGACGGGATAACCGTATATTATGATTTAAAATGCACGAGTGAATTAACAATAGCGAGCCCTTCCTTGTCTATTACTGCATATTTACTTCGGAAGGTCTCAGTTTACGTGAATAAAAAGCTATAGGGAAAAACTGTTTATCATACTGTTGAAGCAATACCCCACTACTCCTAGGTCTGAGGCGTCTGTTGCTATGAAGAATTCCTTACCGAAGTCAGGAAATTTCAAGATAGGAGAACTACACAGTTCATCCTTCAAATTTATCGAACGCCTGTTGATGAATTTCAGACCATTTGAAATCTACGCCCTTTTTTATAAGATCAGTTAGGGGAGCGGCTATTATGGAGTAGTTTCTAATAAACCTCCTGTAGTATCTGCTACATCCTAAAAATTGCTGTATTCCCTTGACGTTAGTAGGTATCAGAAAGTTACGGATAGCCGAAACCTTATCATGGACTACTTTAAGACCTAAATAGACTAGTTCTGTTTTAAAAAATTCACACTTACTTATCTTTACCCTTAAATTATGCTGCCTTAGTCTTTGTAGCACTAACTCTAATTTTACGTAAATGTTCTTCTAATGTGTTGGAAAAGGATTACTAGGTCGTCCATGTAGGCATGTAAGGATATCTCCTAACAAGTCTCAAACACAATGTTTATTCATACGAGTAAAAGTTATGGGAGCACAACCGTAACCAAAAGGCATACGGCAAAAATTCATAATGTCCCCTGGCTGTGCTGAAGGCAGTGTATGGGATACTCTCTTGTTCCAACGGAATCTGATGAAATCCCTTTAGTAGGTCTTAAGCTGGTGAAATATTTGATTCTGACCTAGTAGAGATAGGATATCATCATTACATGGTAACTGGGAATCTGTCAGGGATTGTTTCTTCATTTAGACGACGAAAATCGACGCATATCTGCCAAGTTCGATCTTTTTTCGGTACTACTATTAACGGAAAATTATAAGGGCTGTTTGATTCCTAATGACTCCTCTTTAGCATTTTACCTACTTCCTCTGTATCATCATCGAAATTTCATAGGAAGTCGGTACGAAGGTAATAGATTACTTTCTGTTTGTCCTTGAGCCTTATTTGATGCTCGATGACATCCGTTTTTCCTAAGGTTCCATCCGTAGTGGAAAAAACATCATGATATTTAGTTAAAAGATTCAAAAATTTCTGCTGAATTTCTTCTGAATGTCCTATTGATTTTGTTCTTTATAGATTGCAAAAGGGATTCATCCGCAACTGATTGAGCCGTGATTTATCTCAGCTACGGTAGAATGCGATGTTTATAAACTTTCCGCATCCACCGATATGTTGATTTTTGTGGATTACTAAGTGGTATTCAAATGATACAGACTTCGATGTGACGTTGTTGTGAGCCGACTGTATAAATGGCTTGTGTGACGGATAATCCGTGTGTTTTCAGAGTTTCGGAAAGCATTAACGTTTCAGATCCTGGCAAAGGTTCTCTTTACACGCACTAATATGTTCGAAGTTACGTTCGGCTTGAGAGTTTGCGTGCAAGCTGATATTACCGGCGAGCGAGAGTTCTGTTGGGTTGCATGTATTATTTCTTGGTTCATGAGACAGGTGATTGGTTCTTTAATGTAAGTGACTACTCTGTCTGTCTCTTTTATTATTAGAAAACTGAAGTTTTAGGGTAATTAGAACGACTTATATGAATTTCCCCTTGTTTGAATATACACCGCCGTGTTTTTTTTGCAAGGTGCTAGAAATAATATTTTTGAGTGCCCATAGACGGGTTTACCGATAATTACTGGCGGATACATATTAATTGTTTTGTACAACGATAAAGGTATCGGCGAAACCGTGCGCTTATTACCGACCTTGTTTTACTGTACATGAAGTTAACTCCTATACCGACATTTAATTTCAGTTATTTCCTATGGCCTGAGAGGTCTTATTCCGGGAATCTTCTTCCTATAGGAAATTGTTTGAAATAAAAGAGTAAATTGATGATATTCCTTTAAATCCCATGATATTACGTGGACTACCAAGAAGCTCACAAGAACAAAAGTGGAATTACCTATTACTGGTCCAAATTTACCTGCATGTAAGGTTGGTTGCAACTCGTCTTGACTAATAAGTTGCCATGAATTTTGGTTTTGGCAAATCTACGGGAACCCTGCCAACAGAATTTTTTGGATTCCGGCCCGTGTGTTTTCATAGGAACAAAATCAATTTGCCTCACAATTGATTCTGATAAATGAATTAAACTGATTATTTTGATACAAAAGATGTTTGATATTGATGACTGAACCCCAACATCGCCCTCCCGTCCACCCCCTTGGGAGCCGAACTACGTGGTATTTGGCTGTTTGTTTATCATCACCCCTGACAAAATTCGCTTGCCCCTTGCCAAGTTCTGGCATAGACGGCCCCAGGAACAGAGGTACCTGAAGCACGATTTTATTTGTTTTCTGCTGTTTGTGTCAGCATTTCCTTCCGTTTGCTTGTTTTTCCTTTGATATGTACTGGAGGACCCTTCTTTTTATTTGCACTTGGCTAACCTGGTTTTTGCGTGGTTTGTAGCAATTCTTTGCTGTTTGGATTCCCTCGAGTATGCAACGATTATATGAATGAGTTTGAACTATTTATGTATTGCAACAAAAAACGCGTCCGACCAGTCCCTGAAATCATGTGGACCTGGTCGTTTACAGTTTATAACCAAACCATCCCTGCCAACTTGATTATTGATTATGGTACCACCACCACGTTTACTTGTTGTGGCTTGTTCTCCATTTTTTTGCAAAAACTATTGAATGAGCGAAGGATCTAGGGTCCGGTAACTATTTAGACAATGTGTTTTTTTTTTTTTAATTTTGTTTGTTTATACACAATCTCTAATTCCCGTACTGTCGGGGCCTGCAATTTTTGTCAAAAACAAAACCGGCACTAGAACGCCTTCAGGGCCAACCAATTTGCAGTTAAGACTCGTAAGGTAAATCAAACGGATAAAATCTTTCAACGGGGCGATTTTTTGGCACCCGTAAACCGCCCACCTCCGGAGTTTACCTTAAACTAACCTTGAATTATTCATTTTACATTCATTTTAGAGCCGGTTCGGTCCAATTAAGCGCCGTCCCGCGTCGACAAACCATTAAGCTGAGTCCATGATGGCGTTGGTTTAAGGATATTTTTCTCAATGCCGAATACTACATCTAAAGCCTCTTCACCAACCCCCATACAACGGCACGTATAAATTTTTTTCTTGATTTTGAACGTTGTCCCATGTAAGCGCCCTCTTGGAAAGAAACCACCCCCTTAGATAAGCACTTTCTTTGCGTCCTCCTTTAGCAAAGTCCTGATGAAGCTTTTGGCCTCCTGTCAATTGTACTGCTGGGTCTTGTTGATGCTTTTTTGGTCATTTAAATTGAAATGAGCGTCTACAAGATGGATCCATGCCTCCAACATTTTTGGAGGTCAAGGAAACCCATTGACTCCCGACCTTGAAAATGGGAACCAATTGCTGACCTCCAGGCGCTTCACGAGAATCACCCAAACTTGGGGTTGCCAGCCGGAGTAGTTGCCATGTTCACTTTTACTTTGTTTTTTTCTTATCACTTCTATTCCTTGGCGGTTCCTATCAAAATATCCTATCAAGAGTAACAACCACTCGACCACTACGTAAACGCATAATGGCAATATACTGTATTAAATGTTTGTTTTATAATAATAGGAACAAATCCCCCAAAAGATACAAAAATACAGATAATTTGATAAATATTATACGGGAGCAATTACCCTGCAAGAAACGATTAGCAACACGAGAAGTAGAAAAAAAATAATCTGCGGGCGAGAACCGCGTAGTTTGAAGATTGATTTCTGTAATGAAGGAACGATTGAGAGGATGGCGAACAACTCACCCCCAGAATACTGGAACGATCGACTCCTGATGAACAACACTTCACTGAGAGAAAAGGAACCTGAATAGATAAAATGGTACTTAGCTTCCAAGATTTATTGGTTGAAGGATTGTTGACAATGGGATGACCGTCTCAAGTTCCTGTCCGTCGTCGCGTCGGAAAGTCGTGATGACGTTCACGGTTCCTTTCTCCCCCAGGGGCGCTACCCATCGATGCATGAAGAAGTCCCAAGATTGATTGACGTCACAGCCTCCCGTCCTTGCATTACTTCCTCTTTAGCTCTACTCATTTGCGTCCTTGCTAGTGATCCGCGGCGATGTTTTCCTTTTGTGTGTTTATCTTCTTTCCTGTTGATCTTCGATGCTGCTCTTCGTCCGGTGGTTTGATTCTCGAAAGATTAAGTGAGCAACAAAGTCGACGCAAACGTCCGATGTTTGATGCTTTGTAATTCTTCCTCGAGTGAAGGACCATATCTTCGTCTTCCATAAAATGTTGCGTTGGAGTTGAAGTATCCCTTTTCCTTCCTCTTTTTTAGGTTTTTGAATTTCGAATGGTGGGAAGTTTGGTTCTTGTAGATCTTCGGTTCGGCTGATATTGGGTCTTGTTAAATTTATTCTTCCGTCTGAAGCTGCCACCCCAGTCCCTAAAGTCTCTTCGCTTTTGCGAAAGCACTTTTTTTTGTTTCTTTCTCGCCTTACGACTGTCATTCGGTAAGTATTTCTGTTTTCCTCCCAATCTCCTAGGTGATATCTTAGTAGAGTGGGTTTCTTCTTAAACTACAGGAAAGGAAGGATGTCAAACCAGATAAGTTGAAAAGATATAACAACTTTATTCTGTAAACTCCATTACTAAATGAATGCAGTTTGGTCAGTGAGACCGAATTATGTTTTTGAATGCTGGCACGGAAACTGCCCATTCTTAAAGGCATCACGTCGATAGCGGAACATTAGCTATACATCAAGGCGATTCAATATAAAAAAACATAACGTAGTCCCGCCGGCTTCGGAAGTTTACAAGTTTTCCCGGTCGTAGGTTTAACAGGTTATCCCAAGCGATTCCCTATGGAAGTTGTTGTTGCAAAGTTATCATTACAATGTTAAGAAAATTTGATGACAATGTACAGAGCTAAACCCAGGCTACTGCAGACAGCGCATAGCGTAATCTAGATCTGCATTGGTTCAACGTAGGACCGCCCTCCTAATTGCCAATAGAACCCTCATGGTCATGGGTTTTTTATTTACAGATACTGTAATATTAAATAATGTATTTATTACATATGTATAATTAAGAGTGCCCACTCCCCCCTCCCTCCCCTCAGGAGACCAGTGGCCATGGATAAAATATGAATAATAACAAATGGGCAATGGTTACCTGATATCCACCGCCTCCCAGCGTCGGTAATGGGTTACTACCACCTGGTGGGCCGCGCCACGTACGTTGTTGCCGCGAGTTTTAGAAAATTCTGTCGGACGTCCAGAAAATACAAGCTATATATATATATCCTGCGAGGTAAGGAATGAACAAACTTAATTGTAATTATTATAACCAATAACTTATTTATTATATTTTCCGAAACTCTGTGAAATTAAACTGATGTGAAAATGAATGCCTGTGAAAATGTTGTGTCATTATTGTATAATCATTGTGGTGAGGGGTAATAAATTATGTAAGGTGTTGCAAAAAACTGGGTATAACAAGTTATTTTATCTCAAACCAAATTATTTTGGGGGACCAGTCTTGAGACCTGGTCAGATCGGTCACGTCCCCTCGGCTAAAAACATCACCCCCCCTCCCCCCACCCGCCATCCCCCGCCCCTGCCCTTCCCGGCTCACGCTGTGCCATTTATTTTTCGTTGGCCTTTCAGCAGTAACGTCCCAACACACCTTGTTTGGTTTGTCCTTCCCCTCCAAGCTATTTCAATAAAAAACCCCCACCATGTTTTTCGATATCTCCCTGCTCATAAGTCATTTTTCTTTTAATTAGCCGTGTTTTTATTTTTTATTTTTTTGTAGAAAAATTGTAAACATTTGGAAATAAATGGCGATATGCAAATACTGTCAACCGAGTATTATTTTACCTTCCAGAAGCAAACATCCATCAGAGAACAATACTCATAATTGAAACTCACGGAACTTGAGGAGGTGCCAGGCGATTAGAAGGATATTTATAACACATGTAGGTGGGGGTTTTGAAGGTGGAGGGGGTACATGGTGAACACTGGGTGTACCCTTGATCAAAGCTTTAGACTGGGTTTTCGCTTATCAACATTTATGTATAAGGTGGTGATAGTAATAACTTCTTTACTTGATAGCAGTTAATTATCAATGAGTTTGTTAAGTCGACATCAACGACTGGCAAATAGCGTTTAAGGGTTACTGAGATTTATCTTTGTATATTCTGGTTAATATCTTGTATAACTAAACATTTAGCATTTATGGAATCCATGGTTGTCACCACGAGGTAACGTGCCACAACACAGCCATGAACGAGGTTGTGTCAAAATGCCTGGGGTTCTTGAACAATTTAGAAAGAGATGTCCGAAAGTATTGTTTGTTTGCAAGTAATTAATCCAAAGTAAATTCTTAGAATAGTATATATAGATATATATTATATATATATAAATATATATATAATATAATATATAGATTAATATATATATATGATATTATATATTATATAATTATATATATTATATAAGTATATAAATATACAATTAGATATATATCTATATAGATAATATAATATATCCATCTATTAAGATATATATAGATATTATATATATATATATAGATTATATATTATATAAGATTATATATATATCTAGATACATATTATATTATATATATAATAGAGTATATAGATTATTATATATATATATATATCGATTATATATATATATATATATAATATTTATAGATATATATATATTAGATATAATAGAATATTATGATAGATAATATTATATATACTATTATTATATATATGATATTCTTATATATATATCTATATATATCTATATATAATATATATCTTAATATATATATATATAATATAATATAGATTATATATATTATAATATATTCTATTATATATATATATATATATTTATATATATATATATATATATCTATATATATAATAAGATACGATGATATATATATATAGAATAGTAGAATATATATAGATAGATAGATATATATTATAATATAATATTATATATTATAATCATAGATATATATATATAAGATATATATATATTAATATATTTATATAATATCTATAATATAGCTATATATATATATATCCTTATAATTATATATAGATTATATTTATAATATATATAATATACATTATTATTATATATATCATATATTATTATATAATGACTATTAGATACCTAATATATAACTTATATCTTATAATCATTATGATATACTCTATACTAATTAATAACAATATTAGTATATATATATATATATAGATATATACCACCCACACACACCATATAGACCTATATTAATATTTATTTTTAGGCAACTCAATTAACATTGGGGGGAAAAAAGCCCTATATTCCCTAATTTACATTGTTTTTGGTTGAAAGTTTAATTGCTTGCTTTTCCAGTATATTTTTCATTGCAACCATTGAAAGTAACTTATATACAAACTGCATGTAACTCATGAGTTTTAATTGTCCTTTGTTGATATTTTTTTTTTCAGGCGTGTCCTCCAAAGGGTTAATGGGATAATTATACCAAAGTGAGCTATTGGAATTTGTTTTGTTATCAAATGCTAAAGACCTGAGGCCTTAAAGGCTTTGAAGAAAGTCGTCAGGGTATTTGATGAATTACTTTCACTGGTTAGATTAGCCAAGATTAGCTATTTCTGTAATTGATGTAAAAAATCTTACTAGCTGAATCAGTTTCAATTTCGTTTAGAGAGAGGCCTTTATCGTTTTTCAATAGAAATTCCAGATAATATAGTTTTAAAGTCCATATTTGTAAATTAACCCTGGATAACTCTTCAACTTTAATGGTGGTTTGTTGATAATGAATTAACATGCTATAGAAATCCTTCATTCCATTGCACTGAGTTTTCATCTTTTTTTCAAGGGATTTCTTAATGAGTTCCATCTTTCCGCCCTTTAGTGATTCCTCAATTCCGCAAGGACTGTATTTTTCCCTAGAGGGTTTTCATGGTGACAAATTTGTCCTTCTATTCTACCTGCTGGTGCACTTTTTCCCTCAAGTTGTTTTTAGCTTTATGATGCTTTACAAACCGTGGGTCTAGCATTTATTGTATTGCTGATTTTTTATTGAGTACCTGTGTTATTAATTTATTTTGGAATCCATGTGCATGCTACAACATCTTTAACATGGTTACAATTGTTTTTTTTGGTAATTTTTAACCTTTTGTGTGTTGATACATATGCTGTTTTGGCGTAAACTATTTATGCCGCTTTGATTTTATTTACAAAGTTGAAGTGGTTTTAGTTCATGTTTGTACAATTTCTATGACTGTATTACTGTACTTATGCTACTGAGTTTCCTTACATTTTTATTTTGTACTGGCAACGGGGTGTTTTTTTTCCAATAGCAATTTGGGTTTTATATTTTAGGCTATTCCAGAATAATATTTCAAGATAGTTGGATTTGATTACGTTCTTTTAAAATAATGATGAGGAAATTGGCGATTTGAATACGTTGTTGTTTGGAATATATTTAACTTAACCTAGAAGTTACTATCGGAATTCGCTCCAGTTTTCTAAGGTCTTTTTAAATTTGTTTTTTAAAATGTTTTTTTCTTGTAAATTCTAATTAGTGCTTGCTGGGACAACGGCCTGTGCAAAATATTACTGCCTTGTACTAACAGCGGTTTAAAATATTTTTCCAAGTTTGTTTTTTTTTTAACAAGGTCTAGTGGAGAAACGTAATAAAGTTATTAAAAGTAATTTAAATTTGTAAGTTAAGCAAATAATAATTTTGAGTCAGTCCAATTTGACTTAAACCAGATGTAATTTTTTGCAAAGTACTTACTATGCCCTTATGTGTTGGTTTATTCTGGATAGCCTTAATAAGTCTACGATATCATCGCTAAGGGCCCATCAAAGGTATGGAAATTTCAGATTTGTTTTTCTAATCCACTGATCAACTTGATGAAACATTGTTTCCAGTGTTTAATTTGTCATATATGATTAATAAACTACAGTGGTCAAATTGGGGTTTTTTGAAGTGCTCAGGTTTGCATTTTTCAGTAAGAAAAAGTAATTCATGAACAACATTTTCCATGTTGCGATACTTGGCCTCTTCTTTTGGAGGGTGAATGGCAAAACAGGGAAAGGGTGATGTTTCCCCTTGTTGGTTGCCCAGACTTTGAGAAGTTTGACTAAGGAAAGTGTGGGATTTATTTTGAGGCTGTTGTTCCATCCCTTTACCCTTAAAAGACAGCCGCAGCTGCCAAAACGTATAGGTTCCTTTTCCAAAGGCTATCTTTGTCGTGCAAACAAAAAAATCAGTTCTAGTATTTCAACATATTCCGTCATACATCAGGATATTGGCATTATTGCCATTGTAGAAGGTTCTGTTGGTTGGTGGTTTCTAAGGGTAAATGCCTAAGTAGGTAGTGTCCCTTTTCATTCCGTATCGTAAAGCCTGGTTATATTTTTGTACTGCTTGGAGGAAGTCTAGGTTTGAACATGTGACGGATGTAAGGTCGAATGTGGCCTACTTTCCATCTGTCTCTATTAGGTGTTAGAATGCTTCTTGACCAAGTTTTCCAGACAGAGTAACTGGTTTTGCGAAGTTACCCAAATTTCAAGTTTTTCTTTTGTGTGACATTTCATAACGCCTGTTTCTGTAGCCCACACATTTTCGAAAGCAACTATTATTATTATTATTATTTAATTGTTAATTAATTATTATTTTTTATTTATTTATTTATTTTTATCTATTTAATTTTTTTTTTTTACATAGAGAATACCTAATTCGAGGTTTGACATTGCGCCTGCATATAATATTAGCCACTACAAACCCCATTTCGGTAACTACGTAGCAATTGTCAATATTAACCTACTGTTCCCCCTTTCTGGCCGTTAAAACGAGGTATGAAAGCGATGTGTAACACTCACAGCCACATATGTGTGTGCACGTACGTACATATGTATATGTATCATTCAGCTTTATAATAGATATGTTACTAGTAATAAAAATACCACAAGGCCCTCTTGACTAACAGAATTTATTTATGCCTTTTTTGATAAGCTAGCCAATACGCATCCTTAGATTTAGATTTAATTGCATGAATATGAAATATTTCTAGTGTCTGGAACAGTATTCGAACTTTCATCAAGAGTTATCAGATGTTCAATTGCCGACCTGCAAAGTGACGTTTTTACACTCGGGATGTAGTTTTGAATTACTCTTGCTTATAATTATATGGTCTAACATACGGATCTAGTCTTTGTAGAGACAAGCTATTCATAAATTGTGAAGAAGAGTTTGACTAGTTAAGAGGGCATTGTTGTGGTTACAAAGATGCATTAATGTTCAGTAGAATATATATATATATATATATATATATATATATATAGATATATATATATATATATATATATATATATATATATATATATATATATATATATATATATATCACATTGTAAAGAGATTTCTAAAAGAAGGAGCGAAAGACAATCAGCAGTTTGACATAATATTTTTGAAATTGTTGTACATAACGTCAGTTTTGCATGAATTTGCATGGTTCCTTATGACCGAAAATTCTTTTGATTTTAAAATACTATGTCAAACTGCTGATTGCCTTTCGCTCCTTCTTTTAGAATCTCTTTACATCAAGAAACTGTCTCCTACCTTAAACAACCAACTACCTCCACACCGTTACATATTGCTTTAACTGCCTATTACTCTCATTCTCTCTCTTTCCTTGTTTTTGATTCCTCCAGACATTGCCTTTAGAATATGCTATTTTCCATCAGTTAACAACCAAACCTCTTAACAGTAAGTCTGGCAGAATGGTGGTCTTTGTTTATTTTTTTTTTCAACTTTTATTTTTCGTTTTGTTTTCGGATGTGTCATTTACTAAGTATTTCAGTGTTTTAATTAACTTTTAGCTTAAAGTCACTTTGTAGTTTTTATTTTTCTTTTAGCTTAATGACAAACTATATTTCTTATAATTATTTGGTTATTTTAGAACACTTTTTAATATTGTAAAATTAATTCTATTTATAGCCCTGAAGATGGGAAAGGATTCCCGAAACGTAGGTGTCATAAAAAGAAGAAATGATCGCCAGTCTTCTCGCTGTCCCTCTTCATTATTATTATTATTATTATTATTATTATTATATATATATATATATATATATATATATATATATATATATCTGTCTATCTATATAGATATATATATCTATATATGGATATATATATATATATATATATATATATATATATATATTATTATATATAGATAGATAGATAGATTCCATATATAGATATCTATATAGAGATATAAGATTTAGATATATATATATATATATATATATATATATATATATATATATATATATATATATATATATATATACATATACATATATATAGTACATATATATATATATCTATATATATATATATATATATATATATATAGATATATATATATATATATATATATATATATTGTCCACCTCTGCATGGAATATCTCAGGTCTTGAGAGGATTTTTAACGTACCTTAGCTTAGTCTTGAGAGGATTTTTAACGTACCTTAGCTTAGTATCTTAACAACGAACCATTATTACTTAAATGGTGACAAAGAAAATACTGCTTCACGTTTTTTATCTATAATATATACCAATAAATCAACAATTACGTAAACTAGATTTCAAATACCAACCCAAACGTTAATTAAATATTCCACAATATAGTTACGAATTACGGTACTGAATAGCAAGTAAGAACATAAGAAACATAAAACAATCACAATTGTCACTGTTTAGTAGTTGGAAGTATACTCCTACTTCATCCCGATAGTTAATGGTCCGAAGAAAGATTTGAAAATACGAAAGCAAGGATCACAGAGTGGAAGTAGGTTGCGAGGTCAAGAGATGGCGCTGAAGCAAAAGAGACAATACTCAAATAGAAAAAGGTACATTGTTGAAAATAAATACATACAATATATATTACAAAGAGAGAGAGGCAATTCGTCATAGTCCCCTCCGCTAAGATGGGCCCACTATAGTGGGACCAGATGGTTGTGGTGTTGAAGGCAGTGGAAGCCACGACAGTGTGTCAGCGATGAGATTGTTGGCACCTCCGATCGACTGAAGTCGTAGATTGAAGGCTGACAAAATATATGACCAACGAAGTAGTTTGTTGTTTCGGAGGCGAGAACGTTAGAGAAGATGAGTGGTCTATGGTGGGTATATGCTAGTACTCTGTGGTGTCCTTCCAAGTAGGGTTGAAAGTGTAGTAGCGAGCGACAATGGCATAAAGTTCCTTCTCGACAGTGGCCCACCTGGTTTGGTCTCCTTGAAGATGTGAGTGGTAGGCGATGGGAAGGAAGATGATGAAGTGGTGGTGGCGTTTCTGTGGTTAATGACTGAGTAAGACACTAGCAAAACAGCTCCATAACCTGTATTGCTGGCGTCAATCTGCATGAAAAATTCTTTATTAAAATCAGGAGATCTTAAGAGGGGTTTAGAAACCAAGATGCTCTTCAGTTGCTCAAAAATGTGACTGTGTTCTTTGGTTCATCAAACTTTACCTTAGGGTAAGTAAGAGCATAGAGGGAACAGTATAACAGCTAAGTCCTTAATGAATTTAGCATAGTAAGAAACCATTCCTAAAAAAGATTGAAGTTGCTGTCTGGTGGCAGGAATAGGAATGTTCTTGATATTGTCTATATTAGCCTCTTTAGGTAAAATTTCTCCACTACCAATGCAATGGTCTAAGATAAACTACTTAGCTTGACCAAAGAGCTTTTAGCAAGGTTGATTGTCAACCCAGACTTTTTGCAGCATTGAAAGAGTTCTTCCAAGGTGCGAAGATGTTCCTCCCAGGTCTTGCTGGCAATCACAAAGGTCGAGATATGCAAAGACATCTTCAAGACCTCTAGTTATCTCTGCTATCATGTGCTGAACGTTGCAGGTGCATTACAGAGTCCAAAGGGCATTACTAAGTAAGAAAAGAGACCAAAGGTGTTATGAATGAAGAGATTTTCTTAGCTTTATCAGTCAGTGGTACCTGATAATATCCTTTAAATCGATTTGGGTTAAGAATTTGGCATTACCAATATAATCTGGAATGTCATTGACCTAGGAAGTGGATAGGAGTCGTTTAACAGTCACTTTATTTGAATTTCCTATAATCAGTGCAGAGTGTGAATTGCCCATTAGATTTGGGACCAATATACATGGTGAAGCCCAAGGTGATGTACTGGGTTCTGCTAAATTATTGTCTAATAAATACTGAACTTCCCTTTTCAATGTTTCTAGTTTAACTCCTGTGGCTCTATAGAAAGGTTGATGGATTGGAGTGGTATTTGGTTCAAGCAATAGGTCATGGTGGACAGTTGAGCTACATTTAGGAATATCAGCACTAATGTCTGGAAACTTAAGAGTCTTGTCAATGCCTGTTTTTGAGGTACATTTAGGTGAGAAAGATAAGCATCTAAAGATTTTAAAACTTCACTATTAGAAAAATCCTTAAATGATAAAATGAGATTGGTTTCATCACCATCATTAGATTCATCATCTAATGTCAGGTTAGGTACCTTTGTTGCTCTGTATTAGCTTTGGTTATCACTAAAGCAATATTAGGACTCACCGTTTTGAGTGGAGTGATATAGGGTTTAAGGAGGTTTACATGAACTATTGAGTTGGTAGTTTCTGTCTAGAGTGCTGATTATGTAGTTTACTTTAGAGGTCCTACGAAGGATCTTGTAAGGTCCAGCATATTTTTCTCGTAAGGGAGCTCCAGGAATAGGGTGATACACTAAAACTTGGTCGTCAGTTTTGAACTCTCATTTTTGCCTTCTTATTGTATATGTGTTGCATCTTCTGCTGGGAAGAAACTAAATTAGTAGCAGCAATATCAAATGTATGTAAATTTCTTTTTTAAATCTTTTAAATACTGGTAAATATTCGTAGTTTCTTCTGGCTTCCTCAGCAAAATATTCTCCTTTACCGAACTTAGTATAGTTCTTGGTTTTCGACCGAACATGAGCTCAAATGGGGATACCCCTGTGGAAATCATGAGGTGTACATCTAAGTACATACATGAGAAAATCGAGGTCCTCTATCCCAGTGCTGTGATGTTTCACTGATATTACTTCCGTAACAGACTTTTTATAGTCTGGCACATTCTTTCCAAGGCACATTAGTCTTATCAAATGGTGACTTAGGTACTGGAATGCTTTTGAAGCGGTGCTGGAGGTATTTTCTCATGAGGCTTACCAGTGATCTGACAGTGGTGACAGGAAGCAATGAACTCCTTTATGTCCTTTCTCATTTCTGGCCAATAAAAATCCCCAAACAACCTCTTTTAGGTTTTATTCACTCCAAGATGAGATTCCTATGAATGAGTGAGGTCAAGCAAGGGTTTCCTTAAGGGCTCTCGAGAAACAACCTGAAAACAGTCATGCCACAAGTTAGATGTTGGAGCTTTGGGAGACTTGTAATGGTGAAACAAAATATTTTTCTCATAAAAGTACGGAGTTTTTAGGGTTGTCGTATGTTCAATGAAGTGCTGCTGCGCTTCTCTTTTAAGGCTTCCTATTATATTATTGGTAGAAAACGCACTGCAACCTATCGATACTATAAACTTGGCTTACGTGATAAGGTTAGAATATCCTGTTATGATGTTTTTTTGTAGGGCTTGGAACAAATTGGGCAATTTACATGTAAACATAGTTTTCTAGATATGAAAAACGAAAAAATCATGTTACGAAGGTTGCTTCGGAATGGATTAATTTCGTAACCTGAGACACTACTGTACTTAGATACCAACTTCTTTGAGACTTATGACCTTTGTGTCTGAATTACTAATGCCCTGGAGTCTCATTGGAAAGACTGGGGTTCGGTCCCTTCTTAACCCTCTTACGCCGAAGCCCTAAAAATCAAAACCTCTCCTGTATGCCGGCGCCGGTTTGGAGTGAACGCGGAAGCAGAAAAAATCATTTTTTCAAAAAATCACAGCGCGCTTAGTTTTGAAGATTAAGAGTTCATTTTTGGCTCATTTTTTTTTCATTGCCTGAAGTTTAGTATGCAATCATCAGAAATAAAAAATATAATTATCATATGTAAATAATGCGATATATGGTAGCGAAGAAAAAAAAAATTCATAGATAATTTGTATTCAAATCACGCTGTGCAAAAAACGGTCTAAGCTAACGAGTTAATTTTTTTTCGTTGTATTGTACACTAAATTGCAATCCTTTTGATATATAATACATGGTAAAACAATAAAAGCAACACCGGAAAAATGTTATCACAAAATGATGTACGAATTCGTAACGCGCGGACGTAAAAAAATGTTATTTTCATAATTCACCGTAATTCTAAATATTGTTCTAGAGACCTCCAATTTCTCAAAAAATTAAGAAAAATGATTGAATATTACGATACTATAAGATTTTTAGATTAGAATTGCAGATTTCGACCATTTCGGACGAGTTAAATTTGACCGAATGTCGAAATTTTTATATATATTTTTTTATATGCACATATTTCGGAGATGGAAAAAGCTACAACCTTCAATTATTTTTTATTGTATTCATGAATTTTCGCACATTTTGATATATGAAACTCTATAAAAAGGCTAATATGAAAGGAGCAAATATTAGGATAATGCGATGTACGTATTTCGGAGACTTGCGGCGCGAATCGCGCGCGGAGTGAAGGTAAATATATTGTTCAAAAATTCACCATAAATCACAATATTGTTTTAGAGACTTCAAATTTGTTTCAAAATGAAGAAAAATGACGGAATATTACTAGGCCGTAAGAGTTTTAGCTTACAATTGCGTTTTTTCAACTATTTCGGTTGAGTCAAATTTGACCGACCCCGAACGTGGTTTTTTTTCTATTTATCGTGATTTATATGCAAATATTTCGAAAAAAGAGAAAAGCTACAACCTCAATCATTTTAGTTGTATTCTACATGAAAATTGCGCACATTTTCATATATAAAACTTTATGTAACAGCTAATTTTAAATGGTGCAAACATTTCGACAATCGCACAAAAAAATTCTGATTTTTTCGGAAGAGTTACCGCGCGAACGTAAAGAAAATTTTTTTTTTTTTTTTTTTTTTTTTTTTTTTTTTTTTTTTTTTTTTTCATAAAATCACCATACATCGAAATATTGTGCTATTGACCGAAAGTTGAAATTTTTGCACTTAACGTTATTTATATGAAAATATTTCGAAATTGATAAAAGCTACAACCATGGGTTTGTTGTGTTGTATTGTTGCATGAAATTGCGCACATTTCCATCCATATAAAACTTACGTTATTTATATGAAAATATTTCGAAATTGATAAAAGCTACAACCATGGGTTGTTTTTTGTTGTATTGTGCATGAAATTGCGCACATTTCCATATATAAAACTTTATGTAACTGCAAATTTAAAAAGGTGCAAACATTAGGACAATCGCACGAAAAAACAAAAAATTTATCGAAGAGTTGTCGCACGAACGTGAGGAAAAAGTTTTTTCATAAATTCACCATAAATCGAAATATTGTGCTAGAGACGTCCAATTTGTTGCAAAAATGAAGGCAAATGATTGAATATTACTTTAATATAAGAATTTTAGCTTATAATTGCGTTTCTCGACCATTTCTGTAGAGTCAAAGTTGACCGAAGGTTGAAATTTTTGCACTTATCGTTTATATGAAAATATTTCAAAACTGATGAAAGCTACAATCATGAGTATTTTTTTGTTGTATTTTACATGAAATTGCGCACATTTTCATATATAATACTTCATGTAAAGGATAATTTAAAATGGTGCTGACGAAATAATTTCCGAGATGTGTCACTGATACTTTTTAGTGCGATAAGAAAGAAATTCGCGCTTGCGCGCCTGCGTAGCGATTGTAAACAAAACAACGCCTTGATCCGTGAACTCCCAGCATCCCCCAAGGCGCGTGATACAAAAGTTTTTTGGCTGGTAGGCCTATAAGTATTTTTCAGCGAATTTTTAAAAAAAACTTTTTTGAGCCGACGTATGATACGTCCAATCGGCATACGGGAGACATTTTGACTCTACGTTTAATACGTCCAATCGGCGTAAGAGGGTTAATTCACAAATAATTTCTGTGAAACATATTTCCAGAAGTTGATTGACTTCATCTATCACAGTGAAAGGGGTAGTAGAATTAAATGTTAGTAATTTGAACACTGATGGGTCATGATGGTTGGGACAAAATAGCTGGTATGTGGTGTGCTAGACATCTACCTTGGAAAAACCTCAGGTATATAGTACTAAGGTACCGACTTCTTTGAAGATTAATGACCTTTGTGTTCTGACTTGTTAATGGCATGGACTCTCATTAGAAAGACTGGGTTTCAGTCCCTTCTTAGTCAGAAATTTATTTCGGTGAAACATTTTTCCAGAAGTTGATTTCCATCTTTTCACAGTGAAAGGGAAGTCGAATTAAATGTTAGCAATTTCAACACTGATGGTTCATGAAGTTAGGATAAAATAGCTTGTATGTGGTGTCCTAAGCACCTACCTACCTTGGAAAAACCTAAGGTATATAGTACTTAGGTACCAACTTATTGGAAGAGATATGACCTTTGTGTCTGAATTGCTAATGCCCTGGACTCATTGGAAAGATTGGGGTTCGGTCCCTTCTTAAGTCAGTAATTTATTTCTGTGAAACATGTTTCCAGAAGTTGATTTCCATCATATGTACAGTGAAAGGGGTAAGTCGAATTAAATGGTTGCAATTTCAACACTGATAGGGTCATGAAAATTAGGCTAAAATAGTTGGTATGTTGTGTGCTAGGCACCTACCTTGGAAAAACTCAGGTACATAGTACAGTAGTACCTCGAGGATATTGAAATTAATCCGTTCCAAGGCGCCCTTCGTATCATGAGGTTTTTCGTATCTTGGACTATATTTTACATGTAAAATGGCTAATCCGTTCCCAAGCAACCCTCCAAAAACGCCCCAGTAAATTTCATAATAAAGCTAAATCGACCTATAAACAATGAAATACTACAACAAATTGGACCATTAAATACCTAAATTAATAACGTAATGCAAATTAACCCGTAAATAAAGTGTATTCGTGTACATGGTATACAAGAAATACTGTACGTAAAATGTGGAAGCTTACCTTTCGAGTGAGGATGGCTATCTCCGAAAGTGGCGGCAGAGGAGGGGTTAGGACAACAGCAGATATGTACGTACACTTAACTTTACGAAACGCACATTTTTTTTTTTTTTTTTTTTTTGTACGTAGGCCTCTCTCTCTCTCTCTCTCTCTCTCTCTCTCTCTCTCTCTCCCTCCAGAATTTCAACTTCATCACCACTTTCAATTTTCAGTTTTTTATCACTTGGTTCTTCCTTTTTGCTTACTCCTGCTAATGCTAAAGGCCTCTTTAAAAAATAATGATCCAAGGAAGATTGCTTCTGCCTACTTTTACCAATGTTCCTGAAACGACTCGGGCAAACGTCATCGAACTGCGCAAGCATACGACCTGTGTGAGCCTTTTTCGGGGTGTCTTTTTTTTCTATAAACCATTGCACCTTATGAAAAGTGGCTAGAACATTCTAATTTCTGCCATTGTCATAGGGTCGTCGTCCTCTTCCTCGCCGCTGCTAGAGAACTCCTCTTGAACGACGTTATGTTGCATGGCCTCCAACTCCTTCAGGTCATCCGTCGTAAGCTCCTCTTGGTGCTCCTCGAGAAGGTCGTTGATGTTGTCCTCGTCGACGACCAGCCCCATGGACTTGCCGAGTGCAACGAATCTCGTCAAGATCTGGTTGGGAAACAGTTTCGGGATTGTCAACTGTTTCTGAATCTACTAGTCAGAGTTGACATTGTGATGGTGTTTTGTGTCATGTGTATTTATATAAAAATTCTCATTTCTTTTCACAGAAAATGGAAAAAGAAGAGCACCTCTTGAGTGACGACATATATGATATGATTGACCAAGATCTCTCTTTTGGGATAAGTGACCAAGATCTCTCACATGGGATAAGTGATCAAGGTCTCTCTCATGGGATAACTGGAAACTTTGCAAGGTTGGTAGAATCTCCACTCCCTGCTGAACAGAGGGTGTTGACCAATCATTTACAACATGCATACCAGTATAATCAAGGCACTTCAGTTTATGTTGAAGGTCAGCAGCCGAACATTCAGTACCCAAATCAGTTGCAGAGAGAGCATTTGGTTGAACAGGGTTTTGATGGACACCAGGGCCAACAGAGTCATGAGGTGCAACAATTAGTAGATAATTATCAAGACGGGCAGCCATTAATGAACACTACGCACTGGCCGTTGTGGAGATTGCCATCTCCGTTATCGCATCGCCAGCAATTTCTTTGTCTTTTATCCGGACAAGAAGCAGCCGTTCCATCTCGTCATGCACGTGGGTCCTCTTGCTGGACAAAATGGTGATGCCCTTGGAAGGTGTAGCTGCTTTGATGACATTCTTCTGTTTAAGGATGGTGCCTATCGTCGACGGATTTCGGCCGTATTCCTTGGTGATCACACTCAATCGCATACCAGCTTCATACTTCTTGATAATTCCATCTTTGTCTCCAAAGAGAGCATTTGCCTCTTTCCGTGAATTTCAACTTTCTTGGGACCCATGACTACGTTATCTTGTACGTAATTTACGGATAAGTAGAATAAAGTTTTCGCACAGCACGATAAAGTACGTATACTACAACGAAATCACTAAGAAATTTACGTTACTAAACGGAATCGTTAGACCGAATGAATACCGCGTGCGTACGATAACGATGCTGGTACCGAGTGGCCGAGGCACGCCACCACGTACATAGATGCATGATGGGAGGATGCTTGCCAAAAGGATCTCATGCCGCGACTAGCATCAGGAACCAATGGGAGAACAGGAGGATGGTGGCGAGTCTACTAAGTTTGGCGGCGCGCGAGTTTCAAAATTGTTATCGGTGGTTTGGGCGAATCTCGGACTTTACAGAAACCTTTCGTATATTGAAAACTTTTCGTATGTAGAGCCATTAAATTTTTCGTATTGGCTTTCGTATCTCGAGTTTTTCGTAACTTGAGCTTTTCGTATCTCGAGGTACCACTGTACTTGGGTACCAACTTCTTTGAAGATCTATGACCTTTTTGTCTGAATTGCTAATGCCCTGGACTCACATTGGAAAGACTGGGGTTCGGTCCCTTCTTAAGTCAGAAATTTATTTCTGTGAAACGTGTTTTCAGAAGTTGATTTCCATCGTATGTCACAGTGAAAGGGGTAAGTCTAATTAAATGTTAGCAATTTGAACACTGATGGGTCATGAAGTTAGGCTAAAATAGTTGGTATGTGGTTTGCTAGGCACCTACCTTGGAAAAACCTCAGGTACATAGTACTTAGGTACCAACTTCTTAGAAGATTTATGACCTTTGTCTGAATTGCTAATGCCCTGGACTCTCATTGGAAAGACTGGGGTTCGGTCCCTTCTTAAGTCAGAAATTTATTTCTGTCTAGAAGTTGATTTCCATCATGTCACAGTGAAAGGGTTAAGTCGAATTAAATGTTAGCAATTTCAACACTGATGGGTCATAAGATAGGCTAAAATAGCTGGTATGTGGTGTGCTAGGCACCTATCTTTGAAAAACCTCAGGTACATAGTACTTGGGTACTAACTTCTTTGAAGATATATGACCTTTGTGTCTGAACGAATTGCTAATGCCCTGGACTCTCATTGGAAAGACTGGGGTTCGGTCCCTTCTTAAGTCAGAAATTTATTTCTGTGAAACATGTTTCAGAAGTTGATTTCCATCATATGTCACAGTGAAAGGGGTAAGTCAAATTAAATGTTAGCAATTTGAACACTGATGGGTCATGAAGTTGGGATAAAATAGCTGGAATGTAGCGTGCTAGGCACTTATACCTATCTTTGAAAACCCTCAGGTACATAGTACTTAGGTACCAATTTCTTTGAAGATTTGTGACCTTTTGTGTCTGAATTGCTAATGCCCTGGACTCATTGGAGAGACTGGGGTTCGGTCCCTTCTAAAGTCAGAAATTTATTTCTGTGAAACATATTTCCAGAAGTTGATTTCCATCACGTCACAGTGAAAGGGTAAGTCGAAGTAAATGTTAGCAATTTCAACACTGATGGGTCATGGAGTTGGGATAAAATTCGCTTGTTAGGGAGGGTCTAGGTACAATGGCAGAGTAACACTTCAGGTGCACAGCACTTAGGTTCTAATATCTTTTATGACCATACATCCTAATTTTTATGGTCCAGGATTCTTAACTCGAAAGACTGGTTTGATCCCATGTTGAGTTGTTGAGTCATTATCTTTCCCACTGCTATCCCTACATTAAGGGGTCGGTTGCCTGAAGCGCCTTCTTCACTGCCTTCTATCAAAGGCATCATTCTCCACAAAATCTCTCTTTTCCATATTTTCCTTCACTTTATGTCGCCATATAATTATCTGTCTCCCTCTTGATCTTCCTCTAACAGGATTTTCCCAAACTCTCTTCACTCCCTCCTCGTCATCCATCCCAACACATGCGCATACCATCTCAGTCGTGACACTCTTATCACTGCTGTAAGCCTGTGGTGGTTCTTTCATTATTTTCCAATCTCTAAAGCAGCGATATTCCCCAAATACACCTCAACATTCTCATCTCTGGTTTGTCAAGCTTTACTTCCTCTTTTCTTCATAGACCCATGATTCTTCTCCATACATTAACACTGGTCTTATCACGTGTTATAGATCTTGGCATCTAGCTTGATTGGCATTTTCTTATCACATACTACTCTATCGACCTTTCCCCACTTCCTCCATGCCACTTTTATCCTACTGTCAACCACAGCCTCCCTCTAGGCTTCATGTAGATCCAACATATTTAAACTTTTCTGCCTGGTCTATAACAGAGCCTTTTCTTTCTTGTATTAATATTCTTTCTCTTTATTCACTACTGCTCAGGAAAACGTCTTTTATTCATTCATCTTTAAGTCTCCCCTCTAAAGACTCCTGCCACTCACCACCCCTTCTCTGTTGAGGCGTTATATACATGATTAAATTTATATATCCTACATACAGGAAGGTTTATTAGACATTAAGTAGTATCCTCAAGGCTACAAAATATTGGAAATTTACAAATTATAAATAGTCTTGGTTGAAGTAGCATTTAGAAAAGTAAATAAATATCTCCTATTTAGGGTGCTTATGATACTACATATATGTTATTTTGTTTTGCTTCCATAAAATAGGTAATGAAGCAGCGTAAGCAATGCTCTTGCCCTAAATATCATACATCCATTCATGCAGCAAAGCATTGTCCTGTTTGTTGTAAATGGCCAAGCACAAACCATTATGGTGTTAAGAGGGCAAGGTCGTTTTATATATATATATATATATATATATATATATATATATATATATATATATCTATATTATATATATATATATATATATATATATATATATCTATATCTATATTATATATAAATATATATACGTATATATACATACATATATATATATATATATATATATATATATATATATATATATATATATATATATATTATATATATATATATATATATATATATATATATATATATACATACACACACACACACACACACACACATATATATATATATATAATATATATATATATATAATATACACACATATATACATATATATATATATATATATATATATATATATATATATATATATATATATATATATATATGCATACTTTAGACAATGCACAGTCTTTTTTTTTCTTATAGGTAGTACCTCAGGATACGAAATTAATCCGTTTCTGAAGTGGGCCTTCGTAACCTGATATTTCGTATCTTGACCACGTTTAACATGTAAATTGCCTAATTCATTCCAAGCCTTACAAAAACACTCCAGTAAATTCTATTATAAAGCTAAATTAACCAATAAACAATGAAATACAACAATTTGGACCATTCAATACCTAACATAACTGTGATTACCTGTAAATACAGTTTATTAGTGTACAGGGTACAAGAAATACTGTACATACATATGTAGTAAAATGTGGAACCTTGCCTTTCAAGTGAGGTGATCTCTGAAAGTGGCGACAGAGGAGTAGGACAAACTTTACGAAACACATTAAAAAATGAACAGAAACATTAACGCAAACTTTATGAAACACATTAACAAATGGCAAAAAACATTAACATTTAAATTTACAATAAACTTAAAATTAATTTTTTTTTTCTTTATTTTTTTTTCTTTATTTTTTTTTTTTTTCCTTTTTTATACTTTTTTATACTTGACATTTTTAACAAAATTTCAATTTCTTCACCACTTTCAACTTTCTGTTTTTTCATATCACTTGGATTTTCCTGTTTGCTTACTCCTACTAAAGGCCTCTTTGAAAAATAGCTATCCAAGGAAGATTGTTTCTGCCTGCTTTTCACAATGTTCCTGAAACGACTGAGGCAAACGTCATCGAACTGAGCAAGCATACGACCTATGTAAGCCTTTTCGGGGTGTCTTTTCTACAAATGATTGCACCTTATGAAAAGCAGCTAGAGCATCCTTAATTTCTGCCGTTGTCATAGGGTCCTCCTCCTCCTCCTTGCCACTGCTAGAGAACTCTTCTTGAACGACGTTATGTTGCATGGCCTCCAACTCCTTCAGGTCATCCGTCGTAAGCTCCTCTTGGTGCTCCTCGAGAAGGTCATTGATGTCTTCCTCGTCGATGACCAACCCCTTGGACTTGCCAAGTGCAACAATCTCGTCAAGATCTGGTTGTGAAACTGTTTCAGGATCATCAACTGTTTCTGAATCTGCATCAGCTTTGCCCATGTTGAATCCCTCGAAGTCTCGGACGGATACAGCATCAGGCCAGAGTTTCCTCCACGAAGAATTCAAGGTTCGCCTTGAAACCTCCTGCCAAGCTTGATCGATGATCCAAAATTCACGCACGGTGAGTTTTGTAGTATCGGTGATGTCAAAACATCGCTTGAAATTATGTTTCTTATAGAGCTTCTTGAAGTTCGATATCACTTGCTGGTCCGTGGGCTGGAGGAGAGGGGTGGTGTTAGGCAGAAGATAAAGAATCTTGATAAAAGAATACTCCACTCTTCCTCGAGGCCAGGAGGGTGAGTAGGGGCATTGTCCAACACAGCGACATTTCAGAGGGAGGCGCTTCTATTCCAAGAATTTCTTCACTGTCGGGCCGAAACACATTTACCCACTCGGTGAACAAAAGTCTCTTTACCCAGGCTTTTGCATTAGCCCTCCACATCACTGGAAGCTTCTCCTTTAGCACTTTGTGGGCTTTGAAGGCTCGAGGAGTCTCGGAAGATGATAGACAAGTAGGGGGCTTCACCTTACAATCCCCACTGTGTGGAATAAAGTGCGATCATAAGACTGTCTTTCATAGGCTTATGCCCAGGTAGCTTCTTCTCTTGCCTCCATGATGTACGTTCGACAAGGCATTTTTTTTTTCACAAAAAGGAAAAGGCCAGTCCTCCATCAACGTTGAAAGACTTGCTGAGAAACTGTAGCCGTTTCCTTGATCGTACATCTCGTCGAACGTCTTAATAAGGCTTCAGCTGCTTTCGTGTCCGAGCTGGCGGAGCCTCCCCATGCTGCACCACCAAATAGATGGCACTCCGTTTCCAGAATTTTTCAAACCACCCACAAGAAGCCTTGAAGTCGTGTTGGCATCTATGTCCCTTCCCCTCCGTCGTCTTCGGCCTGGGCAATCAAATTGCCGAAACTAGTGCTGGCCTTGTGGCAGATTGCCGTCTCGGTTATCGTATCGCCAGTGATTTCTTTGTATTTTATCCATACAAGAAGCAGCCTCTCCATCTCATCATGCATGTGGCTTCTCTTGTTGGACAAAATAGCCACGCCCTTGGAAGGTGTAGCTGCTTTGATGGCTTCCCTCTGCTTAAGTATGGTGCCTGTCGTTGACGGATTTCGGCCGTATTCCTTAGTGATCACACTCAACCCGCATGTCAGACTCATACTTCTTGATAATCTCAGTTTCTTGGGACCCATGACTATACTAATTAAGTTATGTACTAGTTTAAGTTCTCACAACATGATAAAGTACAAAGCGAAATCTCTTAACACGAATTTACGTTAACAATCGTATGTGTGAACAAACTAATTCCATGTGCGTACGATAACGATGCTGCTACGGAGTGGCCGAATGACGCCTTTACATAGAGCATGATGGGGTAGATGTTGACCAATAGGAGAGCAGGATCTTACGGTGGTGACTAGCATCAGGAACCAATGGGAGAGCGGGAGAATGGTGGAGAGTCTACTCAGTTGGCGGCGCGCGAGTTTTAAAATTGTTCTCGGTGGTCCAGGCGAATTTCGGGACTTTCTTAACCCGAATTATTTTCGTATGCAGAGGCAAAAAAATCTTCGTATTTGCTTTCGTAAGTTGGGACTTTCGTATGTTGAGATTCCACTGTAGTTGTCTCCCTGTTACGTATTTTTCCATGTGTGTGTGTTCAAATTTTGATACATTCACTCACTATTTTCAGTAAAATTTTCTCGACTGCATTATTGCAAATTCCTAGGGTAGTGCCTAAGCTTGTCAGCTAGGAGCCATAACATACCATAATTACCCGGGATATTGATATGCGCTTTTAAAACAAAGTAGATTTGCTTGGATGATTTTATAGTCGCTCTAATGTTTATTAATGAACTTTCCTCATGATTTAGAGTGAAGGATTTTCCATTCCCGGCCGATCGCTCGTTTACTGAAAGACGAATTAATTTCTCCTAAATTCAATAAAAGTTTGTGGTTGTGCCCTCGTTCCAAACCTTTTTTCTTTCTTTTATCGGCCGGGTCTTAAGAATTCATTGAAGGTAGATGCGATTGCTTTCATTTTCATCTTGTTTTATAAGAACAGTATCACTTGGCGCATTTCGTTTTAAAGATTGTGATTTATTAGTGTGGTTTTAAGTTAATTTATTATTTTTTTTATGCCATGACCGTTAATCTTGTGGGGTTGCAGAGAGTAAGAAAGTGCAGCCATTGCTAGTTTTTTTTTTTTTTTTTTTTTCTCTCTATCACAGTCCTCCAGTTTGACTGGGTGGTATTTATAGTGTGGGGTTCCGGGTTGCATCCTGCCCTCCTTAGGATCCATATCACAGTCCTCCAATTTGACTGGTGTATTTATAGTGTGGTTTCCGGGTTGCATCCTGCCTCCTTAGGAGTCCATCACTTTTCTTACTATGTGTAACCGTTTCTAGGATCACACTCTTCTGCATGAGTCCTGGAGCTACTTCAGCCTCTAGTTTTTCTAGATTCCTTTTCAGGGATCTTGGGATCGTGCCTAGTGCTCCTATGATTATGGTACGATTTCCACTGGCATATCCCATATCCTTCTTATTTTCTATTTTTCAGATCATGATACTTATCCATTTTTTTCCCTCTCTTTCTCTTCAACTCTGGTGTCCCATGGTATTGCGACATCAATGATGATACTTTTATTCTTGACTTTGTCAAGAAGAAAGTATCACCCTATCCGTTCTGATACCATATCCCAGAGGATCTTTGCGTGATCGTTTTTTCTATCACTCTCTCAGGTTGGTACCAAGCTCGTACCATTTATTACTGCAAGGTAGCTGATGTTTCTTGCACAGGCTCCAGTGGAGGGCTTTGGCCACTGAATCATGCCTCTTTTTGTACTGGTTCTGTGCAAGTGCTGGGCATTCGCTTGCTATTATTATTATTATTATTATTATTATTATTATTATTATTATTATTATTATTATTATTATTATTATTATATTAATGTATCATCGTCATCAAATGTACGAAAATGTGAAATTATAAATTAATAAAACATGGAAGAATCCCTTCGTAAAGGAGTAATTTAGACTGAATTTTAATTAGTCTTAACAAATATTCTTGCGAATAAATGTTTGATAGAACTATTATGTGCACATTGCGTCAGATACATTTTTTCCAGCTTAAGTATAGATTGTAGTCATATATATATATATATATATATATATATATATATATATATATATATAGATATAAACCTCTGTTTTGCCACCATACTGTTATTTTATTCCATTATATCTCCTAATTATCTTGTGATCCTATTCATGGTTCATGTGTATAGACTGGTGGCTGACCTTATTTCTTGACTTCAGTATGAGCGTCCCTTGATAATACTACAAATTGGAAGGTTCTCAGTATTACGGGTAATACAAATGACTCCTAGTAATTGTTTTTCTCCTGAATTGACCCTAAATGTGTAATCATTTGCACTTAATAGGATTTGATCTTCACGTTAGCGTTACAACCTCATGAGAGATAACGTGGCCAGCTACATATGAATTCTTTTCTGTAGAACTCACGGGAAGCAGTTTTCTTTTGTCGAATGTGGCTGTTGTATAAATGTTTTCCTTTCATGGGCAGATATCCATAAATGGCTTTATATTGCTTTTATTGTCACAGCACTCCTTGGGGGGGGGGAGTTAATCGTGTTTGGAGGAGCAATAGTAATGACGTTTTCAGATGTACCATTGTCTTCGTTAATTAGATGAATCTAAGGCTTTGATTTACTCTCTCCTCCACCCAAAATGTGTGTGTGTGTATGTATATATCACGTGGTGTATACACAAATTTATTCGATTGAAGGCTACATTGATATTAAGATATTGTCTCTGAATTATCCAAACAATGACCAGGATTCCCGTTTGGGAGAGAAGCACATTCTCTTATGCGCTTCCGGGGGAAGATTGAATTAACCTTTAACTATATTTTTATATCCAAAGACTAACAACCAAGGGGCAGAAATGTGCCCTGCTTAAACTTCGAAGTCAAAGAGAGTCGGTAACGAAATCAAGGAGAAAATTGACAAAGCCCAATTGGAAGTAGAGTAGAGGGTATTACATAAACAGTCATCGAAGCGTGCAATTCACTGATTGCAAATCAAGGTACTATTGTATGCGTGGCCCAAGAAACATAACATAATTAATCAGACGTTTTTATTTCCATCATGAAGTGGGCAAACTTAACGCTGAACTTAGCGAAGGGCACTTTGTGATTACGTTTGAGAGAGAGAGATATTAATTAAAGGTGGTCTCTCATTTTGATGATTTAACTTTTCACAATTTTATATATATATATATTATATATATATATATATATATATATATATTTATATATATATATAAGCCAATGCGGGTGTAACATTCTCTCTCTCTACTCTCTCTCTCTCTCTCTCTTCCTCTCTCTCTCTCTCTCTCTCTCTCTCTCTCCAGTTTTAAAATACAATATTTAATGAACCATAATATTCAGCCTGCCTTTTTCCATCTAGAAGTTTCAATCAACATGTTTTGAAATAGGTGTATTATAATACCCCCCCCCCCCACCCCCCCCCCCCCCTTTTTTTTTTACGATGAATTGAAACCCGTGAAATTCTGTTTTTAATTATCTGTTGTTTTTATCTTCCTTTTATAAGGATATTGTGACCGCGTTGATACCCGCCTCACTTCAGTGTCCTTTTATGCCTTGTACACCTCACCTTTCCGCTCCTCCTTTCCTTGGTCTCACTGCAAATAATTATCGGACAGTTGACAAGAGCACTTTTACCACCACCATCTACTTCGACATCACCACCACCACGCAACCTACCTGATATATTGGCGATCCCCAGAATTTTAATATGGAAGTGAACAAATTATACCAGCCTAATATAAACAATGCTAAATTTATTACAATTAAAACCATAATAAACAACAAATTACAAAATAGCAGAATAAATATAACGAAAGTACTGAAGAAGCTGGTGATAATGAATAACTCAAGATACTAATGGACCTTTGAATAATAATTTTTTTATAAACTCTACATAAACAAATAAATAAAACCTCCGCCTAATGCTTAAAATTGCCGAAACACATCTACACCACGATTTTAGGAACCTGGAATATTTACAACTTTGAATTTGTAGGCTGAAGTGTCAACACACATTTTGATGTTCTGTCCATCTTTCCTCTGAAAGACTCAGATATATCAGGGGCCTGTCCTCAGTCTGTAATACGAAGTTTTGACAAGTTGATAATATTGAAATTCTGCAACACAATGACATAATTTTGTTATATATATATATATATATATATATATATATATATATATATATATATATATAGATATATTGAAATTCATTAACTTAATGACAATTTTATTATTAGTATATATAATATAATATATAAATAACATATTCCTTGGTGGATTCTTATAGCCTGATGTACTGGCAATCTAAAAGGTTTCGAATGTATAAGTGTGCGGAAAAAAAATTATATTATTCTATTAAAAACAACACTAGAATTATTACAATTAAACCAACAATTAGAAACAAATTACAGAATAACAAGAATAAACATAAAAGTAATATAGAAATTGATGACAATGCTTAGTGATAATGTTAGCGCTACAGGTGGCACAATTTTAACGAATAACTCAAGAACAATTTTCACATGAATAGAGAATGAACAATACTCAAGTATCTGTGGGATCAAATAAAAATAGATTATAACACACTACAAAAACCTAATTGCAATTACACGTTACACAATACGACTGATTTACACAACATACTATTGTGTAATTATGGAACCATGGGAAATTAACGAGTAATTACTCTGTATCCAGTACCAATAGTTACTACTACAATGAACAGTAACGTTTTATAACCTAGTTATAACCTCATCCTACTACATCAAGATACAGAAGACTTTCCAGTGTTTGGAAGACGACATATGGACCAGGGGAATACACAAACTCTCCCTTTTGTTTTAAATGGACATACGTTAGTATTCAGTCAGGTCCTTTTATTTGGAATAGCTTCCAATGACCGTGACCGAGAAATTAGGAGTGGGATTGGAATACCCTTCTCACAACACCCTGACTTAAGCAACAAGGCCTTACACCAAGGATCTTAGGAAATCTTAGGAACTCATACAATGCCTAGTTCGAAAAACAAAGCATTTAAACAAAAATTTAATATCTCTTACAAACCCCCATCACAGATTTTAATATTATTATAAAACAAGTAGAAATGGAATTTTTTTGAAGACTAACCTCTACCAGAATCTTACTATCTGCTTAATATTATCTGCATCGTAATTATAGGAACCTGGAACATCTACAGCCCTCAACTTGTAGGGACAAAGTGTCAAACCCCACCTAATATTCTGCCATTGTTGCCTTTGAATGACTCTAGATATACCATAGGCCTATGGTCTATTTCCAAGAAGAAAGACTTGGCAAGTCCATAATATCAAAATTTATCATCTCCAATCAATATAGAATGTGCTTCATACTATTGCGCTCTACTTTTCGTTCAGTGAACTGGCATTTTGCCAGCATAATCCACAGGCATGGGTGTATCAACCATGGTAATGGAACAAGAACCACCCAGACCTGTAGAGGAAGCGTCCATGAGGAAGTAATACCTTTATGACGGTTTCAGCTTCCGACACTTTTTAATTATTTCGTTCAGAAAGGATTTTCAGTTTTATGATGAATGTTTCCATGGTTATGCCGCTGATGTGGCGGTAGAAATAGTACTCCAAAAAGGCAAAGTAATCAAAATATGAAGTTTTCATATGAAAAAACACGATAAAAATGCAGTTTACATAGTTTTCATTAAAAGCAAAGCACTATAAGTAAGGTTTCCTTAGAACTTTTGACGATTTTCGATGATGTTTCGGCTTATGACGCATCTGAAAAACGTAATCACTATTGTAAACTGGGGACTGTCTGTGCACTTTAGGAAGCCTAGTAGGGTCTTAAATTCCTATACGAAGACAAAAGCATTGCCTGGCTTCGCCAGGAAATTCACCGATACAACAAAAAACTAGCCTATACCGATAAGGTGAATCTCTTGAAAGAAATGTGTATTAGAAGATTTGGATTATTTTGATCTTGAACAAGCGGTTTATTGGCTCAACCACCAAAGGACGATTGAAATTATAAGTATAAAGTCTTTGTTAACTATACTCCTTTTTTTTTTTTTTTTTTTTCTCAAATGTCCTCCTGCTGCGGTATGTGCATATGGTAACACTGCACCCTGGCTTTTAGATATTAGTTACGCTGTGTAAGTTTTAGGTAAATAAAAGGATATCTGTGTGTACATTTGCAACTGAAAAAGTCTTGTATTAATTTATTCTATGCTAATTACACCGTTAATATTCGAAATAGGATATTTATTATTGTGTTGAATGTAAGCTGAATGTAACTATCTAAAGCCCGGGACCTAGTGTTACCATACGCAAACACCACAGGCTGGTGACAGATGGAAAAAAAACCGGGTAAAGGAGTCATCTGCTTTTGTCACCAATACCACAGAAGAGTAAAATGGCTAATGTGAAGGTACAATGCTGTTTAATTCCAACAACTTGTCAATCCCCTTGTTAAAAGTATCTCCGAGATTGGTATACGGTAAACGCTCTCTCCAAGAGGTTCATTGGACAAGAAATGAAATTCCTGATATTTTGAGTGTTGTTTCCCACAATTGTCGGAAAATACCTCTTAAAGAAATCAAAAAGAGCATGGAGTTCATCTTTTTGATTGCATCTAATTCAGGATTAATTGTTACATCTGAAACATTGTCCAGTATCCTTATTAATTATTTCATTAACAGAATCTTCCTTTTTCTGATACTATGCCACAATATCCGAGGCTCTGAGACAGAACATTTTAGTTAGGACGGTATCTACATTTTCGTCTACCATATCAACAGCAAAATGACTCACAGGAGCTCTAGGATAATAACTTTACAACATACTGGCTGTTAAAACTTAATTTATCTTGTAGGCAGAAACTACAACATACTGGCTGTTAAAACTTAAATTATCTTGTAGGCAGATCCCATAATAATATATATTACCTTGAGGTTTAGTAATTGTGTGGAGACCTTTCCCTGTGTCTTTTCCTTTTTTATTTATTTATTTATTCATTTATTATTATTGAGCAACAGAAGACGTTCAACAACTGTCATGAACTTTCTATTGGTACTCTTGCCGTTAAAATATCTTTTATATTTAGCCATAGATAAGCTTAGATTTTGAAAGAAAGCTTAGAAGTCTGTTCTAACATGGAACGAAGGTCAAGGCATGAACTGATAAGTGTTTTTTTGGTCTGATGTTCAGGCAAGCTTTTCCCACACAGTATTAGGTATTTATAATGGTTCTTTCGCTTGCTTACTATAGAGTATAGTAAAAATAGAAAGAAATCCCTGACGAATAAATGGTCAATCACTCCTACAATTAAGCACAAGGAATCTATCTGTGCCAGGGATGTAGGTGTTTGTGAATTCAACACCTTTATAGGATTTGACTAAGATACAGTACAAGTAAGAGGCGTAGTGGTGGTAGATGATAGTGGGAGTTTGGTGGGAGGACTGGGGAATGAATGAGGTGTAGGTGAAGTTGTTGATTTTGGGCATGATAAGGTTCGGTGGTTTTGTTAGTTTCCTTTGATATTTCAAAGGTTTGGGCCAGGGTGACAGTGTTAAAACATATAGGTGGTGGGCATCCTGTCTAGGTTCTTACAGGTTCAATCCATACTTGGATCAGAGGGAAGCCACTTTTTTTTTTTTTTTTTATTTTATTTTTTTTTTTACTTGAACAATTGGAACTAATGCTTACTTGTGGGTGGCAGTTTGCCCTGTCATTGTTAAGTTAGTTGCAATGGAGCAACACAATTGTGATCTACAAAACTTTGTTCATTATGGTATTGACGAGGAAGGAATTTAGTTTTGGACTTGAAGTGTTGACCTCCGACGTATTAGTTTTTTCGGAGGTGTAGCCCCAAGATCATGATCTTTGTAGAAACTCTTCAAGATATTGTATTGCTGTTGTCCCAAGAGTGTAGCGTGTATATGGGAGACTTCATTGTGCTAACTTGGGAGTTGTTTGTGATCCATTGAGCAGGTCACTCAGGCTAAAATTGTCAACTGTTAAACTGAGCACTGCTCAGAGGGTATCGCCACTATTCCACACAACTGGTAAAGTGAGGATGTGGAGTTGTAGGGAGGCATAACCTTTTAGGTCTTTGAGGATGTATGTTTTCTTGAGCGTAACCTCTATGTCCTAATGTTCACCTTAAAACTTAAGTGGTTTTCCTTGTCAGTAAAGATGAAGGGTGTATGATGATGTACTCATCAGGATACTGGAGGATGTTTTATTGTGGGTAGAATAAAATGTTGTTAAAGTCTTAATGTGTGTATGCATATATGTTTTTTTTAGGAAGAGGTGTTGAAGTGACTTATTGTTTCATGGTAGATTGCTTTGGTTCATACACTTGTACAATGCTTATAAAATATTGCATCAGTTGCCTTAATGTTTCGGCAATAAGGCTTATAGCTAGGATATTTAGCAAGAGTTATCTGGCAACTATTCGCCTGGTTGTGCAGGCACAAAACTGCCATTCAATTCACAGATGATGCCCCGTGGTGGCGGTTTCTACGTAATTAGCAAATTAATATTAATCTGTTATTTTTGTGTGCTTCAGCCTACATAATTTTGGCGGGATATGGAGGGCAATTTTATTCATTATTGGCATTTTGTATATTTTATCGTATGAAAAAATATATAAAGATGAATAATAACTTGAAAATGTGTGGCTAGGCCTACTAATCTTCACCTGCTCCGTGAGAAGGGAGTATCATATAATTTACATAACTTTTTTTAATAGGCTTTTATATGCTATTATCATAACCAATGATATTTACTTTTATAGCCGTTAATCATGAGACTTGTTCTATTTGGTGTGAATTATTCATTCCTTAAACGAGAATTATTTGTATTTGCAAAGAGGTAAAACAAAACTAAAAAAACAAAAAACAATTGAATATATATAAATAACATCGACAATAGTGCAGTAGATAATTGAAAGCGGGTAGAAAGTCGAACTGTAACGTAACATTAAAAACTTTCATACAGTAAAAGTATAAACAAATAGAAGTTCACTCTCGACGTGGTTCGGAAGTCACATAAAGCCGTTGGTCCCGTTGCTGAATAACCACTGGTTCCATGCAACGTAAAAACACCATACAAACAAAAAACAATAAACAAATAGAACTTTAATAAATCCTTTTGTATATATATATATATATATATAGATTATATATATATATATAATATATATATATATATATATATATATAGATATATAATATATAGAGCATCATTATCCTTTTCACCATTATTAAAGAACAACATTTTATGAATATTTCATTTAAATAAAAAGTATTTACTTTAATATTATTTGTCAAGTCATTGTCAGTTTTACATCCTAATATCTTGTATAACCCCCTTAACCCTCTTACGCCAGAGCGGTAAATAAAAAATTGTCTCCCGTGTGCCAGAGGGGTTTCGGAGTGAGCGCGGAAGCACAGCGCGCTTAGTTTTCAAGATTAAAGAGTTCATTTTTGGCTCCTTTTTTTGTCATTGCCTGAAGTTTAGTATGCAACCATCAGAAATGAAAAAAATTATTATCACATATATAAATAATGCGATATATGATAGCGTAAAAAACGAAATTTCATATATAATTGTATTCAAATCGCGCTGTGCGCAAATGGTTAAAGGTAACAAGTTTACTTTTTTTCGTTGTAATGTACACTAAATTGCGATCATTTTGGTATATAACACATTGTAAAACGATAAAAGCAACACAGAGAAAATATTATCACAAAATAATGCATGAATTCGTAACGCGCGGACGTAAACAAATATTTTTTTCAAAAATTCACCATAAATCTAAATATTGTCCTAGAGACTTCCAATTTCTTTCAAAATTATGACAAATGATTGAATATTACTATACTGTAAGAGTATTAGCTTACAAATTGCAGTTTTCGACCATATCTGACGAGTTAAAGTTGACCGATTGTTGAATTTTATATATATATTTTTTTTTATGTGCAATTATTTCAGAAATAAGAAAAGCTACAACCTTCAAATATTTTTCGTTTTATTCTATATGGAATTGCGCACATTTTCATATATAAAACTCTATGAAATGCCAATATGAAACGGAGCAAATAGAGAATGGGACGTAACGTATTCGGAGATTGTGGCGGAGAATCCGCGCGCGGAGGGAAGGAAAGAATTCTTTTTAAATTCACCATAAATCTAAATATTTTGCTAGAGACTTCGAATTGTTTCAAGATGAAGATAAATGACTGATATTACTAGACTGTAAGAGTTTAGCTTATAATTGCGTTTTTCGACCATTTTGGTTGAGTCAAAGTTGACCGACGTGGTTTTTTTCTAAATATCGTGATTTATATGCAATATTTCAAAAATGAGAAAAGCTACAACCTTCAATTATTTTTTGTATTCTACATGAAATTGCGCACATTTCATATATAAAACTTTATGTAACGGCTAATTTAAAAATGGAGCACACATTACCACAATCGCACGTATGATTTTTTTGGAAGAAGATTACCGCGTCGGGACGTAAAGAAAATGTTATTTTTTTCATAAATTCCACCATAAATCGAAATATTGTGCTAGAGACTTCCAATTTGTTGCAAAATGAAGGTAAATGCTTGAATATTACTAGAATATAAGCGTTTTAGCTTTCAATTGTGTTTTTCGACCATTTTGGTAGAGTCAAATTTGACCGAAGGTTGAAGTTTTGGCAATTATCGTTATTTATATGAAAATATCTCAAAACTTATAAAAGCTACAACCATGGGTTGTTTTTAGTTGTATTGCGCATGAAATTGCGCACATTTCCATATATAAAACTTTATATAACGGCTAATTTTAAAATGCAAACATACCACAATCGCATGTATGATTTTTTCGGAAGAGTTACCACGCGGACGTGAGGAAAAAGTTTTTTGCATAAATTCACCATAAATCAAAATATTGTGCTAGAGACTTCCAATTAGTTGCAAAATGAAGGTAAATGCTTGAATATTACTAGAATATAAGGGTTTTAGCTTACAATTGCGTTTTCGACCATTTTCGGTAGTCAATTTGACCGAAGGTTGAAATTTTGGCAATTATCGTTATTTATACAAAATATCTCAAAACTGATAAAAGGTACAATCATGAGTATTTTATCGTTGATTCTACATAAAAATGCGCACAGTTTCATATATAATACTTCATGTAATGGCTAATTTACAATGGTACAAAAATTATGTCAAAGTGACGAAATAATTTCCGAGATGTGTCACAGATACTTTTTAGTGCGGCAAGAAAGAAATTCGCGCTTGCGCGCCTGCGTAACGATTGTAAACAAAATAACACCTTGATCCGTGAACTCCCAGCATCCCCCAAGGCGCGTGATTCAAAAGTTTTAGGCTGGTAGGCCTATAAGTATTTTTCCGCGAATTTTAAAAAAAACTTTTGTAAGTCGATGTAAAATACGTATAGTCGGCACACGGGAGACAAGAAATGTCGACGTAAAATACGTCCAGTCGGCGTAAGAGGGTTAATAGTCGTCTAGGCATTGACTTCACCAGGCTCTCGCGAGAAGTTACCATCCTTTTAGACCTAAGTGACTCCTAGATCTCCATGGCATTTGATTAGGTTAAGGCATCTTCGTCTTAATTTGTCGGTCATGCCAACTCTTGACCATGTGTGACCATAGATTTTCAGTTGGATTAAGGTCTGGGGGTGGGGGTTTTTGCAGGTCTGTTAATCATTGCGACTTCTGGGTGCCTTGAAACCAGTTCTTAACGATGCTACTGTTGTGGACTGAGGAATTATCCATTGCAATGAAAGTACACACACATGTATATATACATACATAACTGATGGCTGAAATTTAGTTCTGAGAAATTATTCTTGAGTTTTAGGCCTAGGCCTATTATTTAATAATTGTATGTAAGTAATATAAAGAGGACATGAATTTTTTCTTTCTCCGTAAATAGTCTAGATTTTATTACCTTGAGACTTTCAAACACCAGTAATGTGCTCTTCCATGAGTATCTGTTAAAAAAAAATTTTGTAAAAAAAATAAAAAAAAATGACTTTGCTCCAGAACTCTGCATCAGCAGCATAGTATTCTAGAGCAAAACCCAACCCCCATCTTTATGTGCTTGAGATAATCTAGGCTTGATAGCAAGTGTTCTATGGTGTATACCTGAAGCGTGCAGTCTTTTCCTTATTACCTGTACCCAGCATAAACAACACCCAATTTGGTATTTAATAGCTACAGCTATAATTATTGGTTGTTGTCGAGCTGCTCAAACTATTTTGTTATCCTCGTCATCTGTGTGAAGGGTGATTGTCCTAACCTCGTTTGTCTTTAATCATCTGTGTTTTCTCTGACACTGAACCACCTAGTAATTGTGATTTTTTTTTTCACCCAAAATATACTGGCGTGTCTTTGGCACTCATGTTATTGTTTTGCATTCTGATGAAAGATCTTCGTTGGTTCTTCGTAAGTTTCCATTTTCTGATATAGATGCTTAGTCCACACACACATTACCTGCGGCCACCACAATATCTTTATCATGCGTTTTGCTTTATTAATAAACCATTCAGTTGCAAAAACTATGTTCCCAGTTTCCTTTATTTTTATATATTTAAGTTCTCCTTCATTTTATAAAAAATATTATGTTGGTTCTACGTTTGGAATTTGTGTTATAAAAGATGGAAAAATTGGCAATCTGTAAGATTCATAAACTAGAGTGGCATCCAAAAAAAAAAGACATGCGGGCTTGCCATCCGAACCACCTACTTCAATGCCAGTCCACTGATGATAGTCAATCGAACTGTATGTTTAGTCATAGTATGGAAGTTATAACTCGTTTAATATTTCTAATAACTACAGTATATTATTTGCTAACGTGAGATTTTGAACCAGATGATGATAATATCTATATATGTAACCCCCCCCCCTTTTTTTTTTTTTTTTTTTTTCTTTTTTTTTTTTTTTTTTTTTTCTTACTGATAAATCTTTAAAAGAATGATTAGCTGATCACAGTTTGGTAGTTCTGTTCCTATCTAAACATAATGGTAATATTTCATAATGATTTGGACAAAATCCTTAAAAAAAACCAGCATTACTATAGGAATTTTATTGTAATTTTATCTTTGTTACTTGCTGAATTGATTCTATTCTTCAAGTTTTTTAAAAAAATATTTCAAAACTAATTATATATGGAGTATAAGAAAGAAATTTGAGCTGAATAATAGTTATGTAAAGTGATCAAATACATAATACGCAATTGTGCAGATTGTAGAGTACTCACCAAAGCTGAACTGTGGAAAAGTAGCATGAGGCATTATGTGCCAAGAAGGCATGTGACATGTTGAACGTGGATACAGATGAGATTTCTACGGGAGTAGAGTAGCCTTGACTTGTGGTATCTGACTAGCTAAGTCAGAAAAGCCCCTAAATTATGAGTGATTGTGAGCAGAGTTGGTCCCGAACCTCTTGAAATTTGGTAGTTAATGCCACTCTTGTGAGTGCACTTTGCTCAATCTTGTCAGGTGAACTAAAAACTGGGTAGCGTACTTGTGATCCAGAAAATACGGTTGGTTGGCTGAAGCGGTAGCACCATGGAACTATGGACATGTGCGAAATCGCTTTTGGGAGGATGCTGCCATTGCAAAGGGTGGAGAGAGCGAGAGCTTTGTTGTGGTGCAGTGAAGTAGAAATGTAATGACACCAACAAATGCAGTCGGTGCTTTGTCATTAACTGTACAAACTACATTGTATCTTTTCACAAGTAAGTTCATTTCTGCTGTGTTTTAGTCAGTATCAGCAATGGTAACATAGCCCAACAACACATCACCACCCATGGGCCATGCTGTCATTCAGTTGTATTTTTACATTTGATAGTCAAACTTGACTTGAGGTGACTTCTTCGATGTGATTCACCTGATTGTTGGCTTTTATTTTGATTTATGCTTTTGTAAACGAAGTTAGGATCCATAGTTGGGCATTGCAGGGTAGAAGCATTCACCAGAAAGCAATAACTTTCTCGTTTCTTTCAAGGGGCAATAATATTCAGTGTTAGAGTTCAGCTTATGTAAATTTAACATAAAATTATCTACAAATTTTTGTAATTCAATGGTAAGCCAGGCTGTATCACAATGCCCACTTCGCCATACTGGAGTGTAATCAGTTAATTTTCCATGATGATAGCCTTTCATCTATGACACTGTTAAAGTAATTTAGTAGTACACATCATTCAATCAAGTAATTTTCTGTTTACATGATAATACATTTAAAATAGACCTAAAATTGTTATTATTAATAAGACTGTTATTAATAATTGATCTGAAAAAATAAATTATATTATGTCATGGTGACAGGGTTAATCCCATTGTGGCACAGACTGGATAGCAAGGTGATAAGATGTAGGTAGTGCATAAAATGCAAAGTAGGGTATAGAGACGTTGATACTTAGAAGGATATGAAATATAAGGGGTTCAACAGGCTTTATTGGCAACATTTATTACACAACCCCATGGCAAAGACATGAAATCATTAGTCTCAGAACATGGCATGCATGATTATTTAGATTTTGAGACAAAATACGTGATTCATTGGAAAGTGCATTGACAGAGGCTTTTAACCGATGATGAATTTATTAAAATTTATATTAAATAGAATAGTAGAGTAAAAAAGCGTACCCAGGTAAAATGTATATCTGGATATCTTTTCTTAAAATAATGTAGCGCTGTGTTTTCTACCTGCTTAATTATATGCATTTAAAAGGGACTTTTATAAACTTTCCAATGAGCCAATATTAGATCAAATCGGTCTAAAATTAAGGACGACAGTGAAAAAAAAAGCAGTCTGCAAGATTATGCTTTTAAAAAGCTTAATTTCAGCGTCATCCCTTCCCCCTTTCCCAATGGCTTTGCTCAGTGACAATCGGCGTCAATACTTTATATGTGCATGCCATTCTATGTTTAGTACTCTGGCCAGTACTGAAGGCATTGACGGTGGAGGAATATAAGTTTGGTCTTTGTAATGTTGACCTCCGATGTATATGTCTTGTGGGGTAGGTTTTGCTTGGCCACCGAGATGTTAAATGGCCTGTGACCGTAAGAGGTTAGAGTCCGTGGTCGCGCTGATCCTTATCCTTTCCTCCCGGAGATAAGCGGAAAACAGTGAAGTAGTGTATCAGTTGTTTTTACAATATTTACATCTATAGCCAAGTTTTCCTGCACATTTTGTTTCATTTTATCCCAATTACTCTCATCAAACTGAGATCATTTAACAGGCTTTCCATCCAAAGATCCCTCTTGTTATAGCAAGGAAATCATTCTGAGTTTTTTTTTTGACTCGAAAGTCGTCCTTACAGATATTTACTAAATCATGGTTCCAAATTACCAGTTTGAAATTTTCCTTATATGATATATTCCATTTGTAATTCTAAAATGCAGTACTCTGTTATTCCAATCATTGCTTTTGTTGTATACTTTTAGGCTGTGAACGTCTCTCTTGTTTAGGTTTCCTTTACCTGTTTTAATATCATCCCAAACTTGTAGCCATAAGTCAAAGTTTTCGAGAAATTCGTATTTTTTATATCCATCTTCGTAAGTTAGGGGTGTGGCATACGGATTATTCAATCTTTTACCTTTGAACTTTGACTTCACGTTCATTATCTTCTACCAAGTATGAATTACTTTAATACAATGGGCTACTTCAGCAGGAAATGTCAAGAAGTTTTCCTTTCCAAATGATAAAAGTGCTTTAATAATAGATTCATTGAAAGTTTTCAGAACCAGATTAAAGTTTTGTTTTTCATGATTTGACAGCCACAAAGCTTTCTGTGTTAAGCCATATGAATGTTTCAACAGGTATTTTCCCTCTTAAAGTTACATTTTTGGTTACAAGGTAATTAATGGGGTATAATATATCTCAATATAATTTTCATATTAATGGCCTGTAAAGAGAATCTTTTGAGTTTTGATCTACATGAACAGCCTTAATCTTATCCAATACCTGTTCTAAATCAGTAACGTTATTAAGCTGAGATGGAACTTTATAATCCCCTAGCTATTTAACTTCGACAACTTTAGCAAACACCGACTGAACAATCTGCATTTACAATCAATGATGAGTATATGATCTTTAGGGGGTTCAAAAAACCGAGTAGATGGTTTTATTACAAATTTTCTAGTTTTTACTACTGTCCCAAATAAGGTGGTGGTCCTATAAAGTCTAATTTTTTTTATATGAGGTATTGTATGTTTTTGAAAGATTTTCTTCCTTGAATACATTATTGCAATGCTATTCGCCATTGCAGTTTTTAAATGTTTTTCGTCAAGCCTCGCTCTCTTCTATTGTGGAGTATCACTTATGTTGGATGCAGAGGAAAAATACAAAGGGCAATTAGGTAAGAGCGATGGTACGACACCAGAATGTAATTGAGGTTTGTTCCGACGCCGTATACTTACCTTGAACTACTTATTAGAAAATGCTTGGATGTTAATCCTGTATCTACAAAAAAAAAAAAAAAAAAAAAAAAAAAAAACAAAAAAAAAAAAAAAAAAATAAAAAAAAAAAAAAAAAAAAAAAATCTGGTTACCCCTTCCACACCTAGTCAGGTACATATCCCGACGGTCAAGGCTACGAGCCCTCGACTTCCGACCTCTGTGCCTTCCTGGTCGCTGACCTGTGTAAACGCGTCAGCTCGTCGTTTGTGTGCCGGCCCAATTTCCTTCGTGTGTGTCCCTTGTGTGTGAGAGACTGCTCTCCCCTGTGTGTTTGTGTGTGTATCTGCTATCGAGGAGCCGACAATGCCTGAATCATTGATGTCCACAAACCATTCGGAGGGACCTGAAGGATGAGGTTGACCTGGCTCAGTTGGAGTTGGCCCTGTCTGGTCGGAGGTCAATGAACTTCCTCACCACCCAGTCCATTACCTAGTGGACCACCAGGGAACTTTGGAGGAGGGTTACGGTCCTTACTAGGTTGCCCAGACGCCTCCCGACAGAGAGGCCAAGGCCCTAAGAACTCATCGCTGATGGGGAAGTCTCTCTTCCTGGATCAAGTTGTGGAAGAGTCCTCAGAACAGTGGAGGAAGGCGAGCCAGGTTTCCATCTTTTATAGGGCTTCCAACTTCAGGAACCCTACCCAGAGAAGGTCACAGGAAGTTCCCTGGTTGAGGACCCGAAGCCTAGCCCTTTTCCTCCAACCTGGAACTAATTTGCGGTGGGGAGTTTTGTTCGGGGGAGGGGGGTGGTGTTCTTGTTTCAGGAAGATTCAACCCTCCTCCATGGCCTCTTGTCCTCCTCGGCCCTTCTGCCTCCTGTAGAGCTTGGAATGGCCGCTTCCACAGGAGGCAGTAGGACGAGAGGCCCCTTTTCTCTCTCCCTCCACGGGTGGGTGGGGAGGTTTCCTCTTATAGATATCAGAGCTGAACCTTGAACAGTACAGGTCCTCAGGAACAGTTACTGCATCCCCTAACTAGACGTTGAGCCCTCCTGACGGAGATTCCAGGTCCATGTCCTTCCAACCCCTGGACCCTGGCTAGGGCGAGGCCTTTATATTCATACCTGTGGTCCTTGCTAGAGAAGAGAACGTGATCGCAGACGGGCTAAGCAGACAGGGTCAGGTGATAGGGTCTGAATAGTCCCTAAACCCCAAGGTAGCAGCGGAGCTGAATGGGATGTGTGAATCCCCATCCCTAGACCTATTTGCCATGAGGCTAAACACAAAGCTCCGGTGTTCTGTCCCCCAGTGCCTGACCACCCTGCATTGGTTTGGGAGGACGAATTCCAGCAGTTGTGGGATGGGCTGGATGTGTATCTGTTCCTCGCCCTTCTGGGTGATAAGGTAAGTACTGAACACACTGAGAAGGTGAACGACAGGTTATTAGAGATCTCGAACCCCTCCATCGCCAAGTCAGACGATCCTGAAGACCAACTCTTATGTCCGGTCTGGGTGGTGAGGAAGTACCTCAGTAGGACCTCATGGTTCAGGCCAGCAATTAGGAACCTTTTAGTTTATACCGGCTGGTGGAAGAAGGCAGTTTCCAAGAACACCATCTCCTTCTGGTTAAGAGAAACGATCAGGATAGCATAGGAAGGGACTGGTGTTCCTCTTCTGAAAAAGACCAGGCTCCAAGACATCAAGGGCATTGGGCCCTTACTGACCATATCGAAGAACCTTGCGGTCAACCAGATTCTATGAGCCGGAGTTTGGAACTGACTGTCTACCTTCACGGCCCACTACCTGAAGGACTGCACCCGAAAATCACTTAGTTTTTCGAATGTGATCTTTGCCAATTTTTTTTTATATTTCATGTTACTCTTATCTCCAAGAGTGTAGTATGTAACATGGAGAACTTCACGGTCTTCCTTAGGAGTTCTTTGACCTAGAAAAGGTATTTGCTTGCATTTGAACGCTTATTCTACAGGTCTGGGTGCTGTTGTTCCAGTACCATGGCTTATGCTAGCAAAATGCTGTCAGGCTCTGAACGAAAGTACTGTGCAATAGAGTGTGAAGCAAATGCTATATTGTTGGAGATAAGCCTCGGTTTGTCTTGGAGATCGACCACATCAGGCCTCTGTAATTACTTTGAGTCTTTCGAAGTCAAGAATGGCAGAATATCAAGATGGAATTGACACTTTATCCCTACAAGGTTTGGGCTGTAGATATTCCAGGTTCCTAAAATTATGGTGAAGATGTATTAACTAGATTGTAAGAATCGGGTAGAGATTCTGTCTTTAAAAAATTCCATTTCTACTTCTTTTAATAATATCAATATCTGTGAAGGGGGTTTGTAAGGGAAATTTGATTTTTTTTTAAATGCATATTTTTTTCCTCAAACTATTGATATCCATGCCCGTAGATGGCATTGTATGAGTTTTCTTGGGTCCTAGGTGTTTGATCGAGTTGCTTAAGTCTGTGATGTGAGAAGGGTATTCCACTCCCACTCCTAATTTCTCAAAGATTGGAATCTCTTCCAAAAAACAGACCCCTGTATAAGTAAGTACTATGTATGTCTATCATTCTGGTATTTATTCATAGTAAGTTGTTTTGTTGCTTACTGTGCACGCTAAGGTATCGTCTCAATGCCCTCCTGAAACTGTTGCTTAATGGGAATTGTTAATATTGTTGTGAATTGTTATAAGCAGGTGTTTGTAGCGTATTGATAAATGGTTTTTCATTTCTTCCGTAGTATGTGACTGTAGTGTTTTGGTCCAGTATTTCACGTCACAAAACCGGAGGTCAGCCTTTTATATTGGGATATTTTCAAAACGGGTCCTCGTATAAAGAGGGAGGGTGTTTGTGTATTTCCCTGATCCGTATGACGTCGAGCAAGCTTATGTAAAGTCTTCTTTATATCAATAATAACATGAGACCTATAACTACAGGTTATGAACGTTACTGTTAATTGTAGTTGTTAACTATTGGAACCCGATACAAAGTAATTACTCTTTTATTTCACATGGTTCCATAGTTATATAATAGTATGTTGTGTAAGTTATTCGTATTGTTACTGTTTTTAACCTTTTTTTTTTATTTGATCCACAGGTACTTGAGTAATGTTTATGCTCTATCATGTGAAAATTGTTGAGTTATTCATTAAAACTGCGCCTCCTGTAGCACTAACATCACTAGGCTTTGTCATCATACACACATACACATATGCATTTATATATACCTACATACATATAATATACATATGTGTCCCGGAGAGGACAGAGAGGACACACTGACACAAACTGAGAGAGAAAGAGATCGTTATATATTGATGATTGTGTGTATTCGTTGGGGGGAAAAAAAATAAAAAAACGTGAGGTTACCTTGTCATGAAAATTGACGTTTTTGTAGTAAGCGCATCAATAAAGGGAGGTAGAGAGTATTTGTACTACCACTACCATTATAATAGTAGGAACGAATAATAATGGAAAATAGAAGTGAAGGGTAAGATATTGCTTTAATTATGACTATGAATTATGGTTGTGTTGTGTGTGGTGTGTGTGTGTGTGAGAGAGAGAGAGAGAGAGAGAAGAGAGAGAGAGAGAGAGAGAGAGAGAGAGAGAGAAACAGTAAACATATCTCAATGGAGTGTGAGAGGGAAGTTGAAAAAATAAGTAGTAAATTTTAAAATTTCATCTAATAATTTTGGGTGTGCAGGAGAATATGAGAGAATTGTATTATAATGTAATTAAAGGAAAGTTTATTAGGAAAAAATTAATTAAGAAAAAAAGGAAAATATATATTTGTATGAGACGGACAGCATTGTACATTAAAATATCATTACTTTGGTAATTGTAGTTAACTGTATAGTCCAGCAAATTACCATAACCATAGTAGTCGTGTGTAAGAGCGAATGAGAGAGAAGAATAAAGAAGCATAGTAAATTATCATCAGAACCATAAGGACTGTTTCTGTCGTAGCAATAATTATGGTATATGACTTGTGTGTGTATGTGTGAGTGAGTTGTATAGGTGATATATATATATATAATATGAATATTGTAAAGATCATGTGAAGGCTAAACATTCATGATCATAACTACGTGTTCCTTTTCATATGTGTAATGTATGTAAGAGAAAGAGAGCCTATTATACAGTGAACTGTCATTACTCTGGTAATTGTAGTTTTACTGGATAAGCCTATAAACTACTAAGTACTATATTAATGTGTAAAAGGGCAATACAAAAAGAGGAAAAAGAAGTTAATGGTATAATATCACTACTGACGAGAGAGAGAGAGAGAGAGAGAGAGAGAGAGAGAGAGAGAGAGAGAGAGAGAGAGAGAGAGAGAGAGAGAGCCACCCAATATCATAAAGGATGTGCAGTAATGCTAATGATTTTATGAGCGAAAAAAATTATCGTAATATATAAATATATATGAATAATTATCACATCACCGTGATTCATATAAATCATTCGACCTACAAATGTTGGCCGTTTGGTTTTTGGCAACGTCACTGTCCGTCGTGGATTTCGTTCCCGTCCACTGAACAGTTGTTCGATACCATGAGGGGACGAAAGTTATTATCAAACTAAAAGGATGTGCAGTAATCTTAATGATTTTATGAGCGAAAAAAGAATATCGTTATATATGTGATTATATATATATATATATATAAATATATATATATATATATATATATATATATATATATATATATATTATATAATATAAATAGTGTGTGTTTGCGGTATGCGTGTGTTTACATGCTAGAGAAAGGTAAATTATTATGTTAGCCAAAACCGTCCTCATCATTATTGTGTGCGAGCTATAAAAGTTAAAATTGATGCTAAGCGTTAATTGTTATCACAGCATAATGCCATTTTGGTTGTATATGTATTAGAGAGAGAGAGAGAGAGAGAGAGAGAGAGAGAGAGAGAGAGAGAGAGAGAGAGAGAGAGAGAGAGAAATTTGACTGTATAATTCATAAAATTAACAGTACCATCATAATACTAACAACGGAGATGGAGGCAAATTGAAAAGCATAAGATATTATGGCAATAATAATTACATATTCTTGTCTATGTTTTGTCTGTAAGATAGAAAAAGACAGTAAACCTTCATTATTAAAGATTTGCAAGTGGGGGAAAATGTCAAGAAAATTCAAGGCCAAATAATCATCACTAATAATTTTTGTGTTTGTTGTATGTAAGAGAAGGTGAGAGAGCATTATAGGACGTTACTATAAGAATCATATTATGAGGAAAATTTGAAAAACTGGTAAAAAGGTGTCTATCACATTAATATTACGTGTTCTTTGTATCTAGTTGAGAGATTTATATAGATAACTATAATTGCTTTGGTAGTAGTAGTAGTAGTTTACTGTATAATATAGTAAACTCCCGTTACCATATTAATGATTTATAAGAAGGAATGAAAGAGAAACAGGGTAAATGATCATCACAATAACATTGATATATGACACAAAGAGAGAGAGAGAGAGAGAGAGAGCGAGCGAGCATCATCATAAAGGAAAGTGCAGTAATATTGTATGACAGTGAAATTAAGAGAAAAACCTAAAAATAACAACTATATATTATATATATATATATATAATATATATATATATATATATATATATGTGTGTATATATATTTATATATATATATATATATATATATATATATATATATATATATATATATATATATATAATGTGAGATATTACAATAACCAAACGTTACGTATATTAGTAAATTTGTGTACAAGTTAGAAAGTAAAAGAAAGAAGTAAACAGTAAACTGCCATCGCATAAAATTTGGTTGTATGCTTAGAGAGAGAGAGAGAGAGAGAGAGAGAGAGAGAGACAGGGTGGGGGATTTTATACCTTAAACTACAATTACTTTAGTATTGGCAGTTTGCTGTATAATTCAGTAAACTATCAGTACCATAGTAAATAACTAAGAACGAATATTGGTAGGAAAACAACTAAAATATTATCGCAATTATCATCTTTTCATATGACCTGTAGTGTGTGAGAGAGAGAACCGGTGAAATCCGTGAACAAAATGGTGTGTAAGAGAAAAAAAGAGAGAAACTCAGAAATAAAAACTAAACATTCACAACCAATAATTTCTTGTTTCATTCGCGTATGTGTATTTCAAGTGAAATACAGAGAGATTTATAAAGTAACAACTACCATAGAAATTAATTTTCCATCAAGAAATGGAGGAAGGAAGTAAAGGGTCGACTATTTTCATATTTAGTGGCCTGTGGTTTGAATCTGTTTGGGAGAGAAAGAGAGAGAGAGAGAGGAAATTAAAATTACTTTGTTAATTGTAGTGAATTGTATAATTCTGAAATCCACCATTTCCAAAGTAATAGCGTGTAGGAGTGAATGGAAGCGAAAAGAGTAGCAGTGTAAATTATCATCATAACCACAATGATTATGTTTGATATGTAGAGAGAGGGAACAATATAAAGGAGATTGCGTTGAACATAGTTACGTATATTGAATGAGAGCGAAATAAAGAGAAAAAGGCTAAAGTGTGTATTCTCTCTCTCTCTCTCTCTCTCTCTTCGCTCTCTCTCTCTCTCGTCTTCCCCCTACTCCCTTCCCTCCACTCCCCCCTCCCCATTCCCCTCTTCCTCTCCCTCCTCCTCCTCTCTATATATAACTATAATTTAATATATCATACATATATATAATATAATATATTTATATATATATAATTATTTTTTATATTATTAATTACTATATAATAATTTTGGTTGGGTTGGTGGTTGTGGTGTGTTGAGGAGAGAGGAGAGGGGAGAGAGAGAGAGAATACATAGCGATGATTGTATATTATTAAACTTACAAATATTGTGCATTAGAAAAAAAGGATGAGGTGTAAATGTCATTACATAATAATGTTTTGGGTGTGTGTGTGTGTTTGTGTGTAACTGAAAAAAGATTTTACGGTAAACTGCTGTTACTTTTGTAATGGCAGTTCACTGTATAATTAGGTAAAGTTAGAAAACATAGGGAAATAATAGTAAAGCATAAAATATCGCAATAATTGTTGAATGAATTTTATGTCTGCGTGTGAGAGTGGGTAAAATAAAAAGTGAACGGTAAACATTCCTCATTACGAATTAGTAAACCTTTTATGAGAGAGAGAGAGAGAGAGAGAGAGAGAGAATTGTATTGTTGACTACAATTACTTTCCTTATAATAAGCTAACTTTATATTCTTATAAACTACCATTACCATACAAATGGTGTGGCCGAAGGAATGAAAGAGAAGAAAGAAGTAATTGGTAAAATATATTTAAAAGAATGAGAGAGAGAGAGTAAGCATAAATTTACATTAACTAGTGGAAAAACGTAGTATGATTTTGTGTGTGTATATATGTGTGTGTTAGATAGACAAAGGTAGTATTAGTGAAATCCGTTATCACAATGGTAAGAGAGAAAAATTGGGGAAATAAGTAAAGGCTTAACATTAATTATTATGTTTTGTTTGCCTTTGAAATGTGTACTAGAGATAGAGAGAGAGAAAATTGTACAGGATCTTATAATTACTTTCTTAATAATATAATAATAATTTACTTTATGTTTTTATAAACTACCAATATAACAGCAGTAGTGTATAAGAGCAAATGAAAAGGAAAAGAGAACTAATGGTGAATTATTTTATGTTTGTGTGTGTGTGTTTAAGAGAGAGAGAGAGAGAGAGAGAGAGAGAGAGAGAGAGAGAGAGAGAGAGAGAGAGAGAGCATCATTGTAAACTGTAGTAAACTGCTTTAAATGTATTTATTGCATGAAAGCAAAGAAGATGAAAAAAATTAGTTTCAGCACAGTAATGATGACTCTCTCTCTCTCTCTCTCTCTCTCTCTCTCTCTCTCTCTCTCTCTCTCATTATATATATATATATATATATATATATATATATATATATATATATATATATATATATAGTGTTTTTTCTGAGACAAAGATGAAGGTGATTGCATATAAACCAGCCGTTTATTTGTAAAAGGAGAAAAATGTAGTTAGGTGTAAAATATTTGAATAATGAGTTGATGTTTGCTATCACAATTGTGTGTAAAAGAAAGGGTGAGAGAGGTAGAGGATAAACAGTAAATTTTCGATATCATAATGGAGTGGTTGAGAAAAAAATGGCAAAATAAGAAGTAACGCTACACTTTCATCACTAATGATTTATTTCTCTTTTATATACAAAACAAAGATAGAATCAATCGTACAGTAACATAACGTTACCTTTGGAATCGTATTAATTAGGGAAAAATGGGATTAGCTGAAGGTAAACTATCATAAAAATAACGTGTGTCTTATTTACGTAGGAGCGAGAGAGACGTTTATATAGTAAACTTGGATTACTTTGGTAGTTGTAGTTTACCGGAAATTACTATTAGAATATTTACGCTGTGTAAGAGCGAGTGAATTAGAAAAGAAAAACAAAGGGTGAATTATTATCAATAAAAATATATATATATATATATATAGATATATATATATATACATATATATATATACATATATATATATATATCAACATGTTTTGTGTGTCAGAGAAAGAGAGAGATATTTGAACCGTAAAGTTTGTTTATGATAGTAGTGCGCAAATCGAAAGTAGGAATGTAAGATATAAATTTTACATTCATCGCTAATTTATTGTTCCTTTTTGTAAGAAAGAATGTGAAAAATGGTGCTCGTAAACTATATCATAATAGTGACTTATGCGTTGTATGAGAGAGAGAGAGAGAGAGAGAGAGAGAGAGAGAGAGAGAGAGAGAGAGAGAGAGAGAGAGGTTGGGGGAGGGGGTTATACAGTAAACTATAGTTACTCCTCTCGGTAATATTATTTTTTTTGTATATTTCAGTAAACTACCGATACTATAGTAATAGTGTGTAAGTTTGTAATGAAGAAA
>NC_061092.1:57907375-57927375 GCF_015104395.2 Macrobrachium nipponense
TCCCAATGCTCTTCATGGTTTTCTGTGCTAGAAACCATGAAATTGAGGCTATAAAGGTTTTCTTGGGTGTATGGAAAATAGCATGTGACCAGGAAAAATTAGACCCTGTGAATTTGTTACTAGTCTTTGGAATTGTTCCATATTGGCCTTTATGCCTTTGTATTCGTGGTTTATGTTATTGAGATGGAGTTTTTGGGGGGTGGAGGTGTCCGGAAAATAGGGATAAAGAAGTAGGTGTTTGTTAATGTAACACCTCTATAGGATTTGACAAAGATACACTCTAGTAAGAGGCGTAGTGGTGGTAGATGATAGTGCTTTAGAGGTATGCAGGCGTTTGGGGGAATGGAAGGGATGAAGGTAAGGAAGTATTAAGAGTTGGTGAAGAATTTAAGAATGAAAGAGGTGGAGGAAGAAGGAGTTGATTTTTGCTTGATAATGGCGGTGGTTTTGCTAGTTTCCTTTGATATATCCAGGGTGACAGTGTTAAAGCCTATAAGTGGTGGACATCCTGTCTAGGTTCTTTCAGGTTCAATCCATACTTGATGCAGTAGGCTGCCACCTGTGAATCAAACATGACTGTTATTTTAGTCTTCAATTACTTGTCAGAGATGTTCAATTCCCCTTTTCATTTAACGAATGTGTTTTTCCTACGAGATTTTTCTTTGCACTCAGTCAGTCCTGTTTGCCACGATAATCTTTTTCTTTTTCTACCTTTTATTTTTGCCCAGATCGCTCGATGTTTTCTCTTACGTTAAAAAGAAAAAGTAAAATAAAATTCTGTTTTGTAATATTGTGGACAGACTCTTGTCTGATGAAATGCAATGTAAAAGAATAATGTTAAAGGGACTGATTTTCAACTATCAATTGATATTATCACTTAAAGATAATGGAATTGTTGATTTTGGATAAAAAGATAAATTTAGACTGACCCTGTTTGACCAATGAAAGGCGCTTTTTTCCAGATTTTATGACCTTGACATAATTATCAGTTCAATTAATTAATACTTTTTACTGACTTATGAAAAATGAAATGGCTCCGTCTATTATAAATTAAAATTCCAACCTCCCAAATATACAGCTATTTCAGTATATGAGAGATAAACAGTTACACCTCATTTCGTTATTGCAAATAAGCACCCGTGCATTCTCTAGCACGGAGTAATTGCCATTTGCTCTTAAAAAAATCAATAAATCTGTATTACCTTTATAGTTTGTCTCCTAGTGTTTATTATTATTATTGTTGTTATTATTATTATTATTATTATTATTATTATTATTATTATTATTATTATTATTATGGGAAAACGTACATAATTCCAGAGAAGAAAGACTAAGTTTGAAATAGAAATAAAACAATTAAAAAACAGAGCAGTAAAGTTCATAAGAACAAAAGCTAGAACACATTTCAGAAAATAAAAGACACAAATCCTGAATTGTTTCGATGAATGCAATAATTGATGAATTAATTAGGGTCGTTACTGACACCTTTCCTCGGTAGGAGTTGTCAAAGGATGATTCAAATGATAACAAAGAAGAATGACGAACCTTTGATACAACTGTTTTTTATTCAAGATTATCTTTATACAGTTATTAAAGAATATTGCACATATCTGTTCCCATTTTGTTTATTTGTTATAAACCAAAACTAATTGCTGTTAAAGTTGTCGACTTACGAATGGATAATCTTGCTGCGACCTTTCAGTAAAAGGTAACCAATCTCAGTCAACCTTTCGATAAAAAGATCTTAAAACGACACTTTTATTCCAACGGGTAAGTAAGGGTACGGGTGACAAAGGAGAGAAAGAAGGGAAGGAGGAAGAGATATATGTACCTTACCACAAAGAGAAACTATGGATCTTTTAGTAAACTCTTTGGTTCGTGTGTTACCTTTCCGTTCTAATGATTTCTAATGGCACGGAGTAAAAACAAAAAAGATGATTTAGTGATGCAACAGATGAAAAACTTACTCTAAGCCTACATTTGACGAGTTAGTTTATGTATTAGTAAGTTATTGAGTTGCCATTTAAACAACTGGATATTTTTCAGTGTCCTGCGTACTTGTGCTTGATGCCGCAATAACAGTAATTATCTTGACCATTTACTTTTGTTGGGCCTGACGACTATGCATTGGAAAAAAGCTTCCATCTCTATATAAATTTATCCCTTCAATGAGAGAAACCGAATCTCTCGTTTTCTCTCTCTTTCTCTTTCTCGCGTCCATCATCTTAAGTGTTTAGAGGTGCGGAGGGAAGCATCGGGGAGATGATTGATTATACTCTCTAAGGGAAAATAATCTATGCTTCTTTTATCCGTGCCAAACACTTACTTTTCTTGAGAGAGAGAGAGAGACGAGAGAGAGAAGAGAAGAGGAGAGAGAGAGAGAGGAGAGAAGGAGCGAACACCCTGAAGACGCAGGAACCACCTTCCGTTAGGAGAGAAATCATGATAATTGTTGTTGGTTACCCTCTCTGGTCATCTCGGAGAAAACAGCTTCCATCAGCTCGCTAGAAAGGTCAAGCTGCTGTTAGGAGGTAATGATGAGATCGATTCCTGGACCATGATGAGGGCCTTTTAGTACAGCGGCATAGCAAAAAAATTCATAAGAATTGTGCATTTGGTGATGGAAGCACCAAACATGGAGGAATGATAGAATATTATATTGGGAACATTTTCAGATATGGAACCACTTTTGTAGTAACCCCAAAGTGGCCGCCATATTGGATTTCAAAATGGCGGCTTACAAATCTTTATTACAGATAATTCTTTAATTGCAGATAATTACAGATAATATACCAGCTAGAGACTTGGTTTTAGTGTATAGATATACATATTTGAGGTCAAGGAATTGAATGGTTCTAGTTAGAAGTTGATTTGGTGACGCCATATTGGATTTCAAGATGGTAGGCTAAAAAAAAGAGAAATTTATGACTGATATATTTGGTTATGTGCCAGCTATATACTTGATTCTGGTGTCTAGATGTACAAATGTGAAGCCAAGGAATTAAATAGTTGTAATGAAACATGTTTTAATTCACATTATCAACTGATAATCAAGTGATAATCCCATAATTATTATGTACATTTATATGCATGTAATTATACACACGATTAGCAAGAGAACTTGCGTATCAATCAATTCAATAACACGTAAGTTCTGCACAGTTCCAAATCAGTCTGAGCAATCACCATCCCAGCCACATAGCCCTGTGCATTTCAGAGCTGCTTTCTTACACTTGCATCTCCACTGCAACCTTTTTTGCATCCACAAGAGATCAGTTCATAGCAGGATTTGGCAGCTTCTGGTAGTGTTGTCCACAAAGGATCAAACTGTCCGTCATTTTCCACCCACCCCAGTCACATGGTGATGGTAGAGTGCAGCGTGGGACAAGAGACTGCCCCAACAATATCCACCCTGGTACGTTGCCCTCTTCACATGCTGTTCTAGGGCTGCCTGTGTTGGAGGTATTGCTTCAATAGATCGCGCTTTCTTTGCAAAGAGTTTCTTCCTTGCCAGATTCACCTCTGAACATGTACATGTTCGGTCGTACAGGAGTACTATGTATCTCTCCAGGGTTGCCAATGTGTCCTCAGAAATCTCACTTGGTTGCAGATGCCAAGGTCAGAAATGCATTTGTCACTTCTGGGAAAATGTCCCATACTGTCCATGCAGTTATCTTGCCACGACCTGCAAAGCTTGAGACTGTGATTGCATGGAAGACTGGCAGTGCCTTGGATTTGTCTGGCCCCAGTGAAGCAGCCAGCTTGTGTGCTGCTATGTAGCGGAAGCTCTTGCCAGTACCATTGCTAGCCATAGTTCATCGACTGCCCTCATGTAGCTCCCTGGGCCAGCCACAGCAGCAAGAACCAACCACCCATCTGTGTCCACGGTACAGGATGAGATTTTCTGCGGTGTCCAGATTTAACAGCATCTGCTGCATGAACCATCATACGCGTGTCCGCTTCTTCGTGATTGCATGGGGCCAAAAGCTGCTGTGTCTTCAAAGGGTGGTACAGCAATGACCTGTTTGATTATAAGCATAAAAATGTCATATATTTGGTGAAGGCGGTCAACTGATCATCAAAAAAATCTATATGAAATTAGCATTAATTTTTATATTACAGATCCATGACAATGTGGGTACATGTATTGACATATGATATAAACAGGGGGATTCAGATTACCTGTTCACCGTCAGTAGCAATCAGCTGTTTCTCTGGCACATTGATGGACTCCATGACCTGCTTAGACAGGAAGCGGAAGAGTTCTTCCTTGTTCTCGTCAACACGGAGGAATGTGTGCCAGTTTCCCTGGTAACAGGGCAGTGCCAGTAACACGTCTGCGGATTCCCTTGCCTCTGTTAGCCCTTGCAGTTGCCTTCAAGCTGCCTGAGTTTGCATAGCGGTCCCACACTAGATCCAGACGAGAATGATTTTGAAGCTGTGACAGAATGTATGTAACGAATACGTCTGTGGCATTGTCAAGAAATGTTTTGCTGTGGCCAGGGTTCAGCATTTGAACCACTGCAGCCCCATCGAGGATCACAGAAGAGACTTGTGGTGGGTGAGACGTTGGTTCAACAAGCTGTTCCAAAGGCCTCAGCAAGTCAGATTTGGAACCAAAGCGGATCCGTCCATTTTGTGATAGTGCAGGCGGGTACGCCAACTGTTCTCATGTTTGAAGAAACTGCTCGAGATCGCCATCTCTGGTTTGGCATGCGATGTATAGTCTGGAGAAAAGCTCTGAATCACTCCTGCAGAGGCGAGTTGTTGTTTGCTCTTATTGGCACTTTTCACCTTGATGGATGCAAATAATGGAAGTTTGTTGCGTTTTGATGACATCATTGAGTGGTTTGTATCTGTCTGCCAGACGTTCCTTCACAAATAAATGGAACTGATCTCGCCCCATCTGCACAGCTGTACACACACTCTCTACTGCAGCTGGGCCCAGGATCTCCTGTGTGTCTAGGACCAGCAAACTCTGTGCTTTCTTCTTCAAAGGGGTTGCCCATCTCCTCGATGACTGCTGTCAGTGCACGAACATCTTGGACAATTTCTTCTGTACACTGTTGGTTTGCTCATGGTGGTGGTGTGCTCTCCTCTTTGGTGCAGTTGTTGTGAGGTCTCAAATTCTGTGATGACTCGAGCAACTTCAGGGCCAGCCACCATCCACCGTCGAAGGGCACTTGGATTTTCAGTGAGACCCACTGCCCTGCCATCACCTTTGACCATGGCATTGTTTTGCTCGTGCCTGGTCTAATGCAATGGCGGAAAAAGCATGCCTGGTCTTCTTGGATGTGAAGTGGCCCATATGGAACTTGGCAGCAACATCTGGATGCTGCTCTGCAAGGCAAACCATGTCCTGATGCACACTGGAAACCAGCGAGCATAGTGGACATGATCTAATGCAGCAAACCATGCAGCTAGCTCTGGTAGGGTGTCCATGTACAGTGTGAAGTTCGACTCTCTAAGTGAACGTATGAAGAGGAGTATAGAGAGCTCCAGGTGAAGTACAGTGGCCCAGTACTGAAACTGGGGACATGCTACTGCTCTCATGTCACACCATGCCTCAAAACTACAATAGTTCCTCATCTCTTGCTGTCGCTCTTTCTTTGTATCAAGTATATGCATGGTGCTGAAGTATGTGCAGGGCAGCAGCATTTACCTGGTGGGCGCGTCTTGTACGGCTGACATGAGCTGCATGCAGGAAGGAGTCTGCTGTGCCTGTTGTTGCTATCTCTGCCTGAACCATTGCCTCTGTCCAACCACTGTCTTGCAGCAGTTTCCTGCTGTCTTCCAAGCTGCCATCTCTGTGTGTAGAGCGCCTAGAATTACTACAAATAGATCTTCACCAAATGTGTCTGGCCAGCTCCATTGCACCTCCTTGGCGATTGCATACAGTGGTTGGTCCAGTGTGATGACGGGTATCTGTCCAGGATTTAGCTCATTGACCGTTGCTTTCACTACATCCATGGCATGACGGATCATTGCCACTGAGTGCGATTGGTCATGGAAGAGGGGTAGCAAGGCACTGGGGGGGGACTGTGATATTAGTATGCTGGGCTGCTTGGCTCTCTGCATGATGTGCAGCCCACGAAATGTTTCCTGGATTCTGCGTATCGCCACTGTCACATGCATCCTTCACAGCCTGCAGCCACTTCGAGCTCAGCTTGTGCAGGATTCCTCTGCAGTGATGCTTGGGTTCCAGCTGGTACATGGTTTTTTTGGGCAGGTGAAGTAACTGGCTGTAAATCTGTATAATACAGTGGAAAAGGTTTTTTCACCCACAGCCTTGACCATTCGGGAGATACCTCCGATGATGACAATACCTCGGTCTGTGCCTTGATTGTCATAGTCTGGATGTGTATTAATGAAATACCAGTTCCATGGAATGAGTCATGTGCTGTCGTGGAGCTGGGATTGTGGTATATATTATCCACAGCTGCTGTGGTGACAAAACTACTGCGGAGCTTTGGGGGCAAACCACCTTTTCCATCTGAAAGTGCTGACATGTCCCGTTGCCAGCTCTGCAGAGATCCGTAGCACTCTGTCATGTGCAATGCTGATCCCTAGTCAGATAGTGTGTCAACTAATTCCCTCTTTCTCGTATGGGCATGAAGCATCAAGCCATTGAGAAGAGAAATGAAAATTGAATCTCAAAACGACAAACATACAAGTTCTTGAGGAGATCAAAGCAATAATCATCGAAGATTAAGTATCAACGGGAAGAATTAATCCCATGACAAACAGACATTCTCCTGAGGTAACTTGTTCCTCATAATTCTGCATAAGGAGTTAATCACATATACAGTTCCCTTAAAGATCATGCTGCTCACCTAATTGACTTATTTGAACATTTGTGCTGCGTTAAACCTCTCATTGGTGCCGCTGTGCCTTTGATGTTGACATATACGACACACACACACACACACACACACACGTAAAAGTTATATTTTCCAAGCGTCGAGGAAACGGGCATGCATCCACCGTCCCCTCGGCTTAATGGAAGTTCTAGTTCTGAGTAATAAATTATCCAATTCACTTCTGGAAAGGCTTAAAGATTAAGGACAATTAACTGTAAACTCATCTTGTAAAGACATTCTCGAACAAGGATCAAGAATGACTGCCCTGATGACGAAGATTGGCTGTTGAGCCACTAACGATGATAAACATGGAGTATTCTTTTTCTTGGCTCTTGAAGCCACCGAAACGACCTTGTAGATTGCCTTCCAAGATATCTGAAGCAGCAGGGGTAGACACTCTTATTGCAAGAAAAAGAAGTAAATGAATGAGACTTCCCTTCCCGTTACAGGTGTTTTACTCATTGAGTATCTCCTCTTTAGTCAAGAAGGCAACCTAAAACATTTCCAAGCTAAAATTTCTCCTGTGTCGCCCTCAGAACATTACTACCAAAAGATCAGTGTTTTCATCTTATAAAAGGCCTGTGATTCCTATTCATAGGATTTCAACTACTAGCTCCGTTGACATTTTCGCCTAAATTTTGGAAAACCTTTTTAACCTATTGTCATATTTCCGTTTAGCTTACTGCCAGGCACCTTGGAGATGAAAAGCTTAGAAATTTTTTAACGTTTTCACTTGTTGATGACTGTTTATATCTCTTTCAAATCTTCACCTACGAAGAGGCTGCACTATCTAATATCTAAAAATAGCCGCCATTTCACTCTGAGAAATTAGTACTAATTCATAACTGACCCAGGTCAAAGGAGAATTTCCGAAGAAATGTGCTTAAATAAAGATGACTATAAGTCAAGCCAAACAATCAATGGGCGATGTTCCACAAGCGTAAAATTAAACAATGAAGAACGTGTACGTATGCAAACAAATGATAATAACATAATAATGAAAGATTTGTGCTTCACTGCAAAATTAAGAATAGTGATAATAATGACAACAATTACAATATCTGTAAGAGTGAAAAAAAAAAATCTATCAAGCTACGCCGTGTGTGTGTGTGTGAGGTTGGTGGAGTGTGGACGATAACGATGAGGACGGAGATGTGGAGAGTCTTAGAGTCAACTCTTGTATTATTATAAAGTTCCGGTAATTCAAAATTACTTATTCCAAATAGAATTATAATGCGTGGCTTGATAGATACAGATATTGTAATTGTGGTCATTATTATCACTATTCTTAATTTTGTAGTGAAGCACAAATCTTTTTTCTTTCATTATTATTATATCATTATTATTATTTGTTTGCATTCGTACACGTTCTTCATTGTTTACTTTTACGCTTGTGGAACATCGCCCATTGATTCTTTGGCTTGACTTATATTCTTGTCATTTTTATATAAGCACATTCATATTATAGTCCTTGAATAATATCAGGAATTAATACAGCTGATTTTATTCAGAAGTTAAATAGGAATTCATATTTTAAGGTAAATAACTGTCAGATGGCACAATCTGCACAGATAATATATATAGATGTAATGTTATGTAGGTATATATGTTATATGTGCAGATTGTACCATGTGGCATTTGCATCGACAGCTCCTTTGGATAAAAAAACATGATGATAGGATCAATCTTTCCAATAGAGACTGGGAATCTCACCATGTAGACATTATCATCCTTGAAGCAACGCTAAAGCGGATTAAGACAATTAATAGAACCAACGTCAACTTAGAGGCATCATCTAAGGACATATCTCCCAACTATATATTTCGCCAATGTAACGTCTTCTGTCATTTATTCATTACTTGAAAATGGAGAGAGTCCTTCCACCGAAATATAGTTCTTATTGTTAATGTGCCTTTTATACTTGAGACGTAATCTGTTATAACAGAAGAATTATTCACACACACACACACACACACACACACACACACACACACACACACACATATATATATATATTATATATATATATATATATATATATATATGTGTGTGTGTGTGTGTGTGTGTGTGTGTGTTAATAAATTCTTCTGTTATAACAGATTACGTCTCAAGTATAAAAGAAATGAGTACTAATTCATAACTCTGACCAAGGCCTGTTTTCTCCGCACCATGCTGGTTCGTATCCATGAGTGGACGAAATTATTAACTAAAAAATATTCCAATTAGGTAATATATATGAAAATATATTATCCCGAGGTAGAGGGACTTGGATAATTAAGAACGTTTGTAGCTTAATGCATAGTTAGGGCTACTGTTTGTTTACTTTAGTTCTCAGTCTCTTGTCTATTGTATAGTTCTGCTCTGTCCTTCAGTCACTCTCTAATTTTTACTCTGGTAAGTTGTCTCTCCAACCTAGTGTTTTATTGTACAGTAATGTTTACATTTTAAATGTTTCAGAGTTCAATTCTAGAAATTGTACCGTGAGTTATTAGTAACTTATATATGTGAATCCTTATCAATTCCCCAGCCTTGAAGATACATTGAAGCGATGAGAAACGTAGGCAATAAATAATGTACACTGAGACATGCCTTTACCTCTCCGCCTTGTGAGATTATATAATATATATATATATATATATATATATATATATATATATATATATATATATATATATATATAATCTCACAAGGCGGAGAGGTAAAGGCATGTCTCAGTGTACATTATTTATTGCCTACGTTTCTCATCGCTTCGATGTATCTTCAAGGCTGGGGAATTGATAAGGATTCACATATATATATATTATAATATATATATATAATAATTATATATAATTATATATATTATATATATAATATATTATATATATTATATATATACAGGGCAGGCAAAATGATGTGACACATTTGTAGGTTAAATAAAAGGCAAATACAGTAAAAAAACAAAAAAGTTTTTTATTTTCGAAAAGTACATAAAATGCCATTTTTTTCATATAACGCCATTTTGTTTTGTTTCTTTATAATGCCATTGTTTTTCGTTTCTTTTTCAGTTGCTGCCATGAATTGGACTGGTGAGCATCGCGCTTTCATTGTGGAAACGTTTATCAAAATAAACTAATCTGTAATTGCAACACAAAAAGCGTTCCGTTTGCACTTCAATCTTGGTAGACATGATCCCGTACCAGCTCGAAACATGACCTTTGTTATGGGTTACCAACTTCAGAGCTACTGGATCTGCATTGAAACTAAAATCAACCGACCGACCTCCAGAACTCCAGAAAATGTGGCAGCGGAGTTCTGGCAGTGCGAGGTCGGTCGGTTGATTTTCGCTTCAATGCAGATCCAGTAGCTCTGCAGTTGGTAACCTATAACAAAGATCGTGTTTCGAGCCGGTACGGATCATGTCTACCAAGATTGAAGTGCAAAAGGAACGCTCTTTGTGTTGCAGTTACAGATTCGTTTGTTTTGATAAACGTTTCCACAATGAAAGCGCGATGCTCACCAGTCCAATCCATGGCAGCAACTGAAAAAGAAACGAAAAACAGTGGCATTATAAAGAAACTAAACAAAATGGCATATTATGAAAAAAAAATGGCATTATATGTACTTTTCGAAAATAAAAACACTTTTTTGTTTCTTTACTTTATTTGCCTTTTATTTAACCTACAAATATGTCAGATCATTTTGCCTGACCCTGTATATATATATTATATATAATATATATCATATATAGATATAGATATATATATATAAATGTATGATTTATAATATATATAATATATATGAATATATACTATACTTATTAAATTATATAGATATATATATAATATATATATAGATGTTTTTACCACATAAAATGGTAGTTTCTGGACATGTTTGAACTCAGAAGGATAACTACGTACTTACCAGTTGAAATCCTGGGATCTGCTGTTATTTGAACAGGAAAAATCCAAAAATCCTGACCTAAGAGCTCTATTCATCAAGGAATCGTTTTAGATAAACAATTTAGGATAACTTTAAATTACATATATTGGTAAAGTATATCCACAACAGTATGTCTGTTTGATTTTGTTATTTAAAATATAAAGCAGAAAGCTTTCGATGACCTGCACGGTCCTCCTTGTCAATCTAACAATAATATCAAAAAGTGGCTATACGAAAACCTTGTTTATAACTTGTTTATAAATAGGTTGTTTGTCTATGGGTATATTGTTCTTCATGTTATCCCCTCATTCCGAAACGGCAAACCAGCTAATCGCCTAGATCTTCTAAATGGCGGTTCGGCTCTTGAGTCACTTGGTCTGTTGTCCACAGCAGCACTGGGTGTGTCCCCGTTAGTCGTTACCTGAGCGAGAGAAGATGAGTCAGCGGCAGTATCAGAGGTGGCTAACTTATTGGTGTTATTATTATGCAAGCTTTCCCTATTATATTCTCTTATAAAATGACAACAAATAATTTCATTTAAAATAAAATCTTCCTGCGTAAAGGCTTTATTGCCTTCCATAGAGACCCCTGTTAATAATTGCTCCTTCAACCAACCTTCTAATACCTGTATCTTTACTATTGAAAATGACTTTTGACTCCTTTCAATTTATGCGGTGATTGTCATTTAAACTATGTGAGACTAGTGCATTATTCTCAGCATGCAAATGATAGGCTCTTTTGTGTTCATGGATTCCGATTGGTAGTCCCTTCCCACTTTCTCAGTAATATTTCTTATCGCAATCCAGACAAGGTATTTCATAAACACCAATTTCTTTTTTAATGCTTTGGTTGGAGTTATTATTTTTCATGAGACAGCATTTGAGGGTATTCTTCTAGTTGAAGACCAGGTCGACCTTTCTTTCGCCTTTTTCATGAACAGTTTTCTAATATTTCGTAAGGTAGGATTAAATGGTAAGGTTAGATACTTTTGTATTCTTTTTTGTATTCGTATTGACTTTTGATGCAGAAAATCCTCTTGGCTTTAGTGAAGGCATTGTCTATGAAGTTTGCTGGATGACATATTTTAAAGGCTCTTGGAATGAACTTTACCATTATATTTTGCTTTAATTCATTATTATGAAAAGAATAAAAGTGGACATAAGCTTCAGCATTAGTCACTCTTCTGTAAATGGAAAATTTAAAACTAAATAAAATAGGGTCATGCAATATTAAAACATCCAGATAGGGCAGCTTATTTTCCACTTTATATTCCACTGTAAATTGAATGGAAGGTAATATGCTATATTTGATTACCTGGGAAAATTATAAAGACATCGTCGACATATCTTACCCAAATAAGTGGTTTTAGATTTGGATCACATTTGGCGAAGATTTCAATTTCTACAAATATATTTACATTAACAACAATCAGAACATTAGAAGGGCAATCTAACAGGTAGCAATTCCTGTGTAATAATCAAAGTACAGGGACGAGGCGAAAAATTAAGTATCCTTGTGAATGCAGGTACGATCAAAGACGGAAATCCACAGCTAAGGTCCCTCTGTAACGAATAGGTTTACGAATTAAGGCCAGAAAAGGCACAGAGATATCAAGGCAGTGCACGGAAGGTGCCAAGAGATGTCTTAAACATACGTATTCTAAACAAGAAAAACACGAATTATTTAAATTTATTGTTAACACTGCACTAGCGAAGCAAGGCCTATAAGAAACAGTGGAACCTAGAACAAAAGTTCGAAGTTTTAGCGAGAGAATACGAAATTTACGTCACTGATTAAGAAAATCTGTATACAGCACACATTACCTTGTAGAAGAGTTGTAGAATGGAGTTTGAGGAGGGCTTGATTAGTGGGCTCATGGAAGGAAAATACACTTATGGTTCAGCAATACGACCATGAGGAGGGGGGAGCGATTTTTAATTATTTACCCATTTTCTATATATGTGCGCATCTCGTAGTGTCTTTGTTGATTTCTCGCTTCCTCATGGCAGAGCCGCCTCATGGGAGTCAGGAATGTCACGTGATATGTTTTGGGCCGGCCAACACTTTCTTTTTCTTAATCCCCAACGCCAGCTGCTCCCACGGTTGGTGCTTTCTGAAAACAAACATTCCCAGCTGCCACGTGATCAAGAGAGAGAGAGAGAGAGAGAGAGGTAATTATAGGGCCAAGAGGTTCTTTGACCTTCCTTGTCGGTCAGTACTAAGTAAGAGTATGTTTATTATTAGGGTTTTCTTATTTTATAAAGCTTTGAGAGAAGGGTTGCTTTGAAAGTATTTAGCAATATATATATATATATATATATATATATATATATCTATATATATATATATATATATATATATATATGTAAGTATGTATATCTATATCTAATATATATATATATATATATATATATATATATATATATACATATATATATATATATATATATATAATATATATATATATACATATACATATACATATACATACATAGAGATGGATGGTTACAATCAACAGCCAAAATATAGTCATAAGGAACTTGAGGAAGATATCTAAAGCATTTGCACTGTTTATTGAACAATATGATAGCATTAACGCTGTGTATTTATTTTCTTGCCCCCGATGTAGTTGGGTGAAATATGTCCGCATCGATTGTCATAGAGGTGTCAGCTATCATACTGGGGTCCAGTTATTGAATCCAGAGTTTTCCAGTATGCGACAGCATGCAAAAAGATACAAAATAAATATTGAATAAAAAAAGTTTGAAATTCTGTCGAGGGCTCGTTCCCCTCAGCAGCTGGTAATCTTCGAGTCACTTTGTTTAAAACAGGTAATCCGAAAGTTAAACAACCAACCTGCCTCCACCACTCTTTTCTTAGTTTCTGCTTGTCACTCGTATTATTCGTTAGCACTGAGATGGTGTAATACCTTTCTCCTGGCATTTTGGACCTGAACATTTTGTGTATGTGTATATATATATATATATATATATATATATATATATATATATATATATATATATATATATATATATATATATATATGCTGCTGGTTGGGCCTTAGGTAGTCTTTGTTTTAAGATGTATTCTCCCTTGACCTTGTTACTGGATGTGTGTCTGTTTCCAGAATGACCTGCCAACTGGGGCGGGGGGGGGGGGTGGTGGGGGGGGGGGGGGGTGTTACTCGCGCCAAAGTGAATGCTCAGCACCCTAGTTCGATCTCACTCCTTGCTAGTCGTTTATCACGGACAGACGTCCGTCCTGGCCTTCCCTAGGCATACACAAAGGCGCTTGCTGAAGCGGCCCCACGAATCGGACAAAGCCGACGCCATTTTCGCATATCAAGACACACATCATAAGGTATCCAGGTACGACTGAGTTACATTCATATAGCCGGTTCTTTTCCTCAGAGTCAAACCAAATCTCCCTCGTTTTCAAATTCAATTTCTCTTTTCTCTAACAAACATCCTTTTGACCAATCTAGCTAGCTCATGCTTCCCTTGTGACTTGCCCAAGATCAACGAAGATCTTCATTAAGTATTCCACTTAAGCATTAGATCTCCCCAAGATTATCAGCATTGTGTGTGATTTAAGGATAAATTCCATCCATAATGCATTAGTCATATATTTTGTGCGGGAAGTCTGTGTTTTATGTTGTGTGTAACCTGGAATTCATTTCCAGATTCCCGACTGCCGACTCGTGCTTCTGCCTCCTTACCAGCGCCCAATTACCTTAGAAGATATCAAAATTCGGAAACCAGCCTTGCATAGATTGTGAATTCGGCCCATCTCTCATGTTATTGTAAATGATAGAACAATTTAACACAGTATTCTGTGCCCTCTCCACGTGGCCTATCTACTGTTCCGTTTGTCTCAGGCTGTTCAGCCTTGTGTAAATAAACTTAATTTAGATCTAAATGGCTAGTGTTTCATGGCCACCTTAGCTAATTAAACAGTTTTCTAACTCAAGGTAAGCCAAAAGTGCTTCATTATCACTCCCGTATCGGACATCAGGTTTTTTTTTCAAATTTCTTTGAAGTTAGCGCTAAAGGCTTTGTAGTGACAACCATACCCCAAAAAGATATATATATATATATATATATATATATATATATATATATATATATAGGGGTATATATATGTATATATATATATATATATATATATATATATATATATATATATATGAAATTATAATAGCTACAAAACCCTTTTAACTTCGCATATTCTTTGCTCTTTTTTGGATATGATTGTCATTACAAAGCCTTTAGCGCCAACTTTAAAGAAATTTGAAAAAATCCTGATGTCCGATAGTGGGAAAGGAACCCACGATACCATAATCACATATATCCGTCGTTTTCAGATAAAAATATATATGTAGAATCTACTGACCATTTTACCAGTTACATATGAAATGATAATAGCCACAATTCACCATTAACTTCTCAAATTATCTGCTCCTTTTTGGATACGCTTGTCATTAAAAAGTCTTGAGCTTCAACTACAAAGAAATTTGTTGAAATTATGATGATTTTGCCCCTTTTGATCTTTTGACAGAATCAAATGTCAATCAAATGAAGTCGGTCACTTTTATAAGTCCCCCATTAAGACCAGAGGCGCCTCTTCACATTCTCCGGAAAAGACTTTCTATTGGGAAAAGATTTTCCTCAGGTGTCGAGGCAAATGGAGCTGCTATTGTCTCTAGCTGCTTCGAGCTCTGATTTATATCCGAATGATAGTCTTGTTCTTTTGAGGCTGCACTCACACCTTTTAAGAATTTAAGTTCCGATTCTTTCACTTCTCAAGAAAGATAATATCATCTTCATATTTTACGTAATATTATTCAAGGATTATACATATTTTTATGTTTTGTGCGAGTGCAACAACGATAATCTGTGACTATATGATTTCCATGTTTAGACCTGCTATCGTCTAACTTTGGACCATTTTGATAGTGCTGATACACTAATATATGCATAAGCATCAAACGTCTACGATTAAATATTATGTGAATGTTTTACTAAAATTAAGTTGTGAGGTGCTGAGTTGCTACTTTTTTATTAGAATTCCCATGCTTTGCCTAATATCACCCGAAGTGGGTGTTGTAATCGCCTAAAAAACTTCGTGCAAATAGTTTGCCCTTCAAGGAACGAATGAGTCAGACCTGCATCAATAGTGCCATTGTTTCATCATCAATCTTTTTAATTTTCTAGATAGTTAGAGGCTGCAGAAAAATTTTCTATAAGTGATTTCTTTTTCCTGCTTTATCAGAGAATGTTACAAATAATTTTATATCTAAAAGAATTAGGTAAATGTAATATTGTCATGTTTATTTTGCTATCTTGTCACTGAAAAACTTCTTGTAAATTTTAATGTTATTGTTCAGGTAAAGGTGAGTATTTTTCACGTCTGAAACTCATCAACTATATGAACACTAATCTACAAAAAAAATTTTTATTCATATTTATCCCATCAAATTCTTATAATGTTTCTCCTTAAAAAACAAATACTAGAACAGAAAATGATCGTGATATTCTAAATGATGTCTAAACCCTACACTTGCACAAGAGAAGAGACGTAACACCTCGTTTCGGAAACTATCCATTAAATCCAGGCGGAAAGGAAGGGAAATGAGGTCACGAAGGAGACGGTGCCTCTGAGGAAAGGAAAGGTATTTCACAACCTTCATTTTCATGACGCGATTTCGGGAACGGTTTTGCTTTAATGAAGTCAGCTGACTTGAATTGTTCAGCGTCCTTTTGATATATAGAGCAGATTCCTAGGGGGTGTAAATGATTCATTTTCTCTAAAAGAAAAGTGTTGAGATGGCTTTGTCTGTCCGTCCGCACTTTTTATAGCCACACTTTTTCTGTCCACATTCAGATCTTAAGAACTATTGAGGCTAGAGGACTGCAAATTTTATGTTGATCAGCCACGCTTCTATCACGAAACATACCAAATTGTAGCCCTCTAGCCTCAGTAGGTTTTATCTTATTTAAGGTTAAATTTACCCGTAATCGTGTCTGGCAACGCAACAGCACAGGTCACCTTAGCCGGCTGAAAGTTTCATGGGTCGCAGCTCATACAGCATTATACTGAGACCACCGAAAGATATATCTATTTTCTGTGGCCTTGACAATATGCTGTTCTTCGGCGCAGTTTTTACTTGTTTTTCTATAGGTCTGTGATTTACTTTGACCATATATGATCTTATTTAGCAAGTAGTTGCTAAATTTCACGCTTTCATATCATCTACTACGATTTATTGTAAAATTAACCTAGTACTTTTTTATGATTTTATAAGTTACACTGTACTTATTCAATTTTTACAAGATAGTGAATATTATGTTTTGAGATTCTTCAGTGAGTACTTTTATTTATTCTTATATTAATTAGTAGTGCCTTTCAAAGAGTAGCTTTCCTTTTAGTTTCATACTTAGCCCTAGATGACTATACTGTTTCTTCATTCTGCTTAGTTTCCCATCGGTATTTTGAATCAACGATTACATAATCATCCTTATTGCCCGATACTGGTGATATTGCCATTTCGTACTTTATTTTTATCGCCAATAGAATTAAATGAATTTCATTTGCCGATTTCTATTTATGAAACACTTAAGTTTACACGAATATTCAACACTGACGGCTGTTGGTGTTGCTCCTGGTTGAGTTACTTCTCCAGTGGTGTTGCAAAGCTGAAGATTATTAAAACCTCATCAAAATCCACAGAGTGGCAATCCAACGAAAGATATTACCAGATTTCAAATAGATCTCCTTATCCGTTCTTGGGGTCATTTAAACTTCATCGAAATCCCAAGAGTGATGATAAACCAAATTTCAAAAAGATCGGCTCATCCTTTCTTGAGCTGTTCTTCAAAACAAATAAGCAACAACATATACACGAGTGAAAGTATTGTTTGCTTCACGAAATGCAGCAAATAAAAACAGTCGAACAAACCATAGCAACATTAACTTTTTACAAGTTACTCGTATAAAAGTTAACTTGTTGCCATGGTTTGCTAGACTGTTTTTATTTGGTAAATATCTTGCAGCAAAAGTGTTTTCATCCGAGTATTGTTTTTGTTTATTAATCCTTAAGAACAGCTCAAGAAAGCATGAGCCGATCTTTTTGAAAGTGCAGGAGGAATTATGGAAAAGGCGTGAGGTTGAAGGATGATGACTGAATGGAAATCTAGATAAATTCGGAGCTAAAACAAGAGACAAAATTACAAAAGGCAAGAGAAGGAGATTCGTTGAAATGCAGGACAGATAGGAAAGTATTAATGATAGTTTCTTGCTTCATCTAGAGCAAGAGAGGTATTACGTAGTAATCAGATGGGTGTTTCTGGACAATAATCATAGGATTATAAACGTCGCCACATTTGTAAATAACTATCGTTTAGACCCATTACACGAACAATGTTTTCTCACACCATCATTATTGTAATATGGAGGAACAATTAGTATTTTAGAATATTCTACTAGGAACAATCAAATAAATAGTAAGTGGAATTTTCATGAGAAAAAAGGAAATGGAAATAAGAAATTTAGTTTTAGGAAAAGTCTTCTGGCAGTCAGATGTTGACTGGTCTTTCTTCCACAACTAATCAGGGTGCATCTGCCCCTTAAGTAAGTACCAGTTCGACAAAGAAGGCATGGAGGGGAGCATCTCCTCGAATTGGGAGATCAATGTTACAAGACTGTATCCTACTCCAAGTAGCTGATGACTCTTTTCAGAGATCCGGAAGGCTGGCTGCTCTGTCTTCAATCCCCTGGGAGAGCATGCACCCGAAATAACAATCTGAGGCCAGTAAATAGTTCAAAACAAGGTTGGTTTTACTGGCCACCTTTATGTCAAGGGGGAGAGAAGATATCTATCATTTGGATGCCCTTGTGGCCATAACTATTGGGTACCTGATCTGACCACTCCTTATGACTGCAGCTAGGTCTATCGTCCCTTCACTATTTTGAAAGTTAACAAGATCAGAACCTGAAGCATCATTAGGGGGGCCAAAATTATTTTTTAATTCGCAGTCTAAAATAAGAATGGAAAAATCCAAAATCGAACGAAAATAAGTCATCAAACGAAAGGCGGGAATTAATGATAATAATGAAAAAGGTTGATCTTTTTAATGCTTTCCACGAGTGTCTTGTTATCTGCGCCCGTTCTCGCCTCGTTGCCTTTATATTGGAAATGTTTTCCAAGTTGTTTTCGGAGCAACGCATTCTGAACTTCATTTGTCGTTTACTCAATTTCATTTTAATCATTATAATAAATAGATCCGTTTTTGCTGGTATTGCTGGTCCCTCATCACCCTCATCGTCCTATATTTTCGCTTTCTCGGGGAGTAAGCCTACAAACTAGTTTGTTGTCTTTGTTGTTATTGTTCTTGGTGGGAAAGGAGAGGTTTATGGAAGACCCTAAAAAGGTCCGAAAAAGGTTTCACGCTGAGAGAGAAACAAGAATTTTAGGATAAGGTATTCATGATCTATCTATTAGAATGAAAATGTTAAAACTATACAATATGCAAGTTAAACAGTACTGAAAAATATCTAGTAAGATATAATGTAATTATTTACATTTTTGCTGGTGAAACAAGGCTATTTGAGCTTGGGTTTTAGCACGTTTTAATTTATGTCGAAAGTTATGAATATAATGTTTACAACTTATGCGTGAAGGAAAAATCTTGCACACGTCACGAGTAAGCTGGAGGTCGGGTCACGGCTTGCTATTATTACAGATAATACTCAAGAAGATAATATTTCCATGCTTATTATTATTTTAGAAAAGCAATACTCGTATTTTTAACAGTAAATACAGTCAGGTCTGACTCACCGTCTGAGCACTGTTGTTATGCATTTTCGTAAAACGAGTTGACATCTGCATTGCAGAACCCATGACTGCATATTACCAGTGGATTTGATTAAAAATGAAGGTCAATTAATGATAGTCTTCAGCAACATATTTATGAAGGGATTTACTCCATTTCCCTTCCACCTCTTGAATCACATTAGTTGTTAATCCAGGTGTAATCTACTTATTCGAGGTTCAGGATTAAAACAAAAATAGCGTTTGCAAAGAGTGTATCAAAGAATATATTTTCCTCTCCCAGATTATTACAATTATTTGATGCAACCGGGTAAAGAAAACGCCTGAATTGAGTGGTGCATCACTCAGCTCACATTTTCTGGGTCTGACGGTTGACCCTCATCTCACAT
>NC_061092.1:57929875-57947375 GCF_015104395.2 Macrobrachium nipponense
AGCAAGTTCATCAGTAATTGATAATATCCGAACATTCAAGTTTCGTGCACATATCATATCTTTCCAGACTTTGGGTCCCTGCTACCTCAGTACGAGGAGGGTTTGAAGAAGTCTCACAGCTGCCCCCAAGCCACTCATTGTGGCCAAGTTGGCGATTAGAATGCCCCAGTTGTATAACATTCCTCCTTAAACATTGTGTCCTCCACTTTCGTATTATCTTGATTGTGCTGTCCTGTCACTGGGCTACTGATAATTTCTTGAGCAGTTTCTTTCTCTTTTGCCCTGAAATCCCTTATAGTGTCTGGTGCATTCTCACGTGTAAATATTCTTCCAGGTATTACGAATTCTTCTCGTGTCATTTTATCCTTATTCAGTTGTCCTTTCTTAATGGTCCATGTGCCACATTACTGATTAATTCCTCTAATCAACATTGCTGCCAGTACATTCCAATGACGAGTCCCATGCCGTCATCCACGAACCACGATTTTTCTGATGACATATCAGTTTCTTTAGAAACATTATTAATCATTAAGTTCTCCAAGAAGATCAAGGATGATTTTATTTCAGCAAAATTGTTTTGACATACCAGTTTTTTTTTCTATCTCTTTTACTGCTTCTAGTTATCGTTATGTCAGAGGTTTCATGAAATCTTTTCCCACCATATTAAAACCTTCACTTAAGGAAGTGTATTAACACATAAATCCTTTATAATACAGTTGTTTTGCTGATCTATTCGCGACTTCTCGGATACATAGTGTTTGGTGTGCTTAGATGTTTCATTTCCCCACGTGATTCCATTTCCACTTTCATTTCAGTTTCGAATTTGTCGGGGATGAAATCGACGTCGAATAAACTTCGGTTACTTGGAATCAAGTCGTTAAGCCGTCTATTGGAGATAATACCACACTCAGTCTCACTTTCTGAGATCTCTACCTCTTTCTCCACCGGCATGCTATGTCTGGCAGGAGGTGTTTGTGAGGTAGACGTGGGTGATGTTATTGCTACCAGAAATAGCAGTAGAGCTCGATAGTTGTGTGTTTAGGGGTTGGGTTGGGGATGAAATTACGAAGTCGAAGGGTCGGGCTGCACAGCATTCATTAACATTGGGAAAGAACTAAGATGAGGACTTCAGACGTCCCAGTTTGCTTCTTGCTTTTTTTTTTTTCCTTCAGATCTCTTTTTTTTTATGTTGTGTCATTTATGCCTCAGTGAGGTGTAGTCTTCTTTTAGTAGAACTAAAACACCCGCACTTAAGCTGCATACTTTACATTAATGTAATAATTTTCTAACTTACAATATTTTTAAGTGAACTGGATGAATGACGTCTGATTACTCTCTAAGAAACATTTGGTCATAGAAGAAGTGGTGGCATCAGTTTATTTTTTTGGATTCTTTCAGTAATATTCATCGGGTTTATTTGCCCCATATATCATTTTGTCATGAGCTTCATACGTCACATTAGGATGACGAATTTGTGACAAAAAAATATATATACTCATATTTGAGTGTCTTTCGAACTTATGAAAATTATTTCATAAAACCATTTTTTTTATTTACCTACGTTATCTAATAGCCAACTGCTGAACAGCTTTGTGGGAATACGTTCTCTTTCAAGTTACTACAGTTCAAAATCCGAAGAGGATCTATGCAAGGTGAAGCTAAATCAGACAAAATATACATGTTATGGCTAATGTGATTACGTGACTTCTATGATTAACCAAATTCGTCTCCAAATAAATATCGGTAATTGAAGAAGACAAAATGTATTTCCTCGATAAAGTTCAGACAGGAACTTTAATTATCAGTAACGATGGCTCAACAAGGCGGAGATATTTTGTAAACAAGTCAACTAATTAATCAACATGATGTCAATAATTGAAAGCTGTCAGGACTAATTTCCAATATTCAGTAAAAGGGTACATCGTTGACTCGCAGGTTTAACAAGTAGAGAGATAATGATTGCTGTCTTATTTTTCTTTGGAACAACATCCTTAAATAAATATGTAATGTTAATACTCCGCCTTTTAGTTTTTTAAAAAGAAAAATATTGTGTTGCCTTTGTCTGTCCGTCCGCGCCTCCCAAGTACTCGTAAATAACGGGTATTCAAATAAATTAATAAGCAGAGAAGTCCGTACAGCCCTGGAGAAATGGTACGGTAGTGAGAGCCCGCAACCCCGCCCCCAAGATAATATCAAGCTGTATTATAAAGCCTTCATGAGTTCACATTACCGTGAAGAAGAGGACTCAGTCAAGAAAATTATTTCTGAAAATGTATCCCCGACCGACGACACCAAAAATATCGACCTAATTATCTACTACCAGAATCGGAGGACGCGCGACCTTATTATGAAAAATAACTTCTCTCCACAGGTACGAGAACCCCTGAAGCAGACGCATGTGGTGTACCAGTATACATGCCCAGTCCGCGGTTGCAGCGGGACGCCTACCGTGGTATGACTTACCATGCGCCTTTCGAAGAGACTCTCATGCTACGCCCAAGAGGGGGCTATCAAGAATCACGCACGCACCAAACATCAAGAGACCATCTCCCGGGATGTGATCATCCAAAACACGAAGATCATCGGGAAGGCCCTGATGCCGTCGGTTACGCCTGCTGGAGGCGCTTTCTCATCCAGCAAGTAAAACCTACACTAAATATGACGCAGGAAGAATTTCTCCTCCCTACGAGTATGAGAAGACCTGCCACCAACAATGACACCACCGAGCACGACAACTCCACGGAAGACAATGCCCCGAACGAGATACTCCTGCAGCCAACCATAATCAAGTTAGCCGTGACGTCCCGCAGCGTAGCGAAAAACGCCCATCGACGTAACAACCGCGCCGCTAAGGAGGTCTAGGCGGCTGCAGGACTTACAGTATCGCAACCATCAACCCGTGGAAAGTGGCTTGAGACCCGGTTCAAGCCACCAATGAAAACGAAGACCTACCGCCACCAGCCAATAGTAGATCAGCATGGGGCAGACCCTTGCTGTCAACTCCAAATATAAACGAGGACGGACACCGCTTTAAGATCAGTCCACCCTCAGCTTCCCAGCCCGAGGATGTCTGGCAGCTCCAGGCGAAAGCTCGCTTGCTTCAAGAAAGAGAGAGAGAGAGAGAGAGAGAGACATATATATATATATCGTTAATGACTTTGATAACTATGGTATCATAGTTTTATCTGTAAAATTCAAATATATACACCAATTTTGACTGTATTTGATCATGACCTCCATAGGCGCTCTACTAGCCTGTCTAAGTAGCACGGAAAAAGCCCCTATTCGGAAAATAGAGAAGAATCTCTACAAGTGCAATGCTGCTGAAGTAGCCATTACTTTTAATAAAGTATGCTTGAGAGAGGGTCTGCTTCCTAAGTACAATAATAATAATATAATAATAATAATAAAAATAATAATAATAATAATTAGTAGAAGAAGAAGAGAAAAAAAAAATAGATGAGCTTCACATACGAAATGATTTTTCCCCTTTTCAATAACAAGCGGGAGAACCTACACATTCAAAGAGTCCAGACTTTAATATCACAAGGTATTTATTGAGCTTTGTTTCCCGCCATGAAGAGAAAAGCAGGGTATGAGTGTAGGAAGTCAAGGTTTTAAGAAAACAACGCGGTGAAAGCAAAAGCTCCAAGTCGTAATTATGAAAAGAAAGAAATCAAGTCTCACGGGAGACTGAAACACAGACATGTCTCATTTTAAATCAGAAAATAGAATAAATGAACATATTAAAAATAAAAAAGTCTTCAGTAAAAAGAGAAAATACATTTTTCAGTAAAAGATGATATATCTAAGAAACCGAATACAAAGAAATAAACTGCCTTTAAAACAACATAAAAAACAAGCTAGAAAGATAAAAAACCAACAAGTTCCACCGAATGGCATCTCTCTTTTCCCATTTCCTCTTTCTCTGCTCTGAGGGACAAAAGCCGTGAATGACACAGCTGCGGAATTCTCAAATCGAACCCTTTACGAGCTTGACCGAATTTTTCGTTCGTAAAGACAGCCTCAAGAAAAATAGCGCACAAAATTCTCTTCGTGTTGTTGCATACGTTCAAATGATCTGAAAGTGGCAGTTAGAAATCTCTCCATCTCAAACAAACATGGGAACACATGCTCCCAGCCTTAGACATTCTTGGTTGAGAGTGAGAAGACCCAGGGGGAGCGTGAAGGTAAGGTCATTGATCACGGGAATGATTGCCTTCGATCCACTCTTATCGAGTACAGGTCAGACCTGCCTACCTATCTATCTATCTATCTATCTATCTATATCTATATATATATATATATATATATATATATATATATATATATATATATATATATATATATATATGTTTTGGATCGGTTTAATCGGGTGGGGATCTAGGTTTATGAAGAGCCAAAGCAGAAAGACGTGCTAGAACGAAAGGGATATTGGGACTCATTTTTTGCTGAAAAGGTAAGTCAGCTTAGAAAATAACTAACTTTTCGATGTGTTTAATTTCTAAGGTTTAACTCCTGTTGTTTGTCATTATTTCTTTTCAATCTATGTGAAATGTCTTGAATGAATTCGGTTTTTAATTGGGCATTGGTTCAGTTCATTGCATATGCTTTGAAGGAGGTGAAAACCATAGTCATCCTTGGTATATTAGCCACATAAAATGGAGCTGATGACACAAGAGACTTGGGAAGTTGTGTGGAAATGGAGTTGGAAATAACTGGGAGGTCATGGGACTTAGTGGGAGACAATTGTTTAGCTTTGCTTTTGGGGGTGTATCTTAATGGGATTTACTATCTATCATGCACAATTTCATTTCAAATGACTAGTTGTTAGACTTGCATAATAAACTTTATTTTTGTAAATTAGGTTTTTTAATTTACATTTTAGAAGTTGGAATAGAGAGAAATTTATAAGAGAAAAGGGTAAAGCACCAGGGGAGAGAGAAGGGAACCCAATTTTGCCAATCCTATTGGGGCTGAACTTGGCCTTGAAAGGCACCGGGAGTGTGTCTGTTCATCATTTTGGACATTTTATTTTCCATCCTTCCTACCCCAGCCTTCCTATTAGGGGCTGAAGTTGGACTTAAAGGGCATTGGAAGTGTCATTATTCATCTCAGCGACCTCAGAAGCTATTGATTAGACTAATATCTGTAGTTTTTGGTTATTTTTAGATGATATTGCCTTTCCATTCTTCCTATCGGGGCTGAAATTAGACTTAAACAACAGCTGGAGTGTCACTATTTATCTCAGCGACCTTGAAAACTATAAATTAGGCACTATAATCTCCTGGCACTAACCTGGTACATAAACCCAGACCACCATTGTAACTGCATAGAATACAGTGTTCGTCCATATTGTATCTGTTTCAAACTTAATCATTAACAATCATACAAAATATAGCATATCATTACAAAATATTGATGTAATATATAAATTTCTCTTCTGTCTGCATAGTTGCTGTCACTAAAATATTTGTCATTGTAAAAAAAACGAGTGCAACTGTATGCAAAGAAAGGGATGGCGTTCTGGGTAATGGAACATCTATTATTTTGGCGATATTATCGAATCTGACATTTGTCACCTCATCTCTGATTTCAGTGACGTCAACACAAATAATTATTTTTACTGGTAAGCTAATCTTCAATTTGTATCTGAATTTATGTTTGGGTTTAATGGTAAGAACATTACTCTTTGGTTTAAGGTGATCTAAAATCAATTTACTATAGGCCTATGTAAATATTCAAAACTGGAGAACTGCTGACTAAATGAAACCGACGACTTAAACAGTAGTGCTATATATAATTCATTAAATTTTAGCTCCGTAAATCTGTCTGTTATTTTATACAATGAAAATTATATATTTTGAAATGTAGGCTAGGCATATTTTTATGTATTATAAACTTTCTTATGTTTCGTAGCACTATATATGAAAGGAAAAGAGGAGACCTATAATATCTATTACCTACAGAATATATAACTGAAAAAAAACACTGAATCTATTTCTTCCAGTATATAATCATTCGTCTTTGTCTAATTTATTACCGTCGTCATCGATGTTTATAATAAAACTTTCCAATAGATGGTCAAAGGTTCTAGCTTACCTCTTATACCCATCTTCAACTTTCCTCGTGTGGTTTATATATTTCCTACAGTCTTCTACGGTTACGCTGTTTATGGCAGTTCTTGCCATTTCTACTTACTTCGAAGTTCAGGCGCAGCACAACCTCCGTCTCGTCACTTCAGAGTCCACATATAAGTACCTAATCTCCGTTTATATCGACTTAGTTGCTCACAATAGTTTTATTCATTACAACAGGCTTGTTCATAAACTTAACTCATTAATTAAAAATAGTATTCTGGAATCGTATAGGTATAAACTCACTTGGCCAACTAGACATTATAATCACTAAGTAGTTCAAATAAAGACGGTAAAATTGCGTTAAGGGACAAGAACTTCTACCAAGAAAAGATCAGTGAACTTTTAAAATATACAAGTACCTATGATAAATTCCCCCTAGATGCTGACCCTTGGCGTGGGTAGGGGGCTTAGGGACCAGCAGCTGGGCTCTGATGCCTGGTGGGGTTGTTTTCTCAGTGGTCCTTGGGGCCCAGCTGCTGATCCAACTAAATTAGTCAGAACTGTTCCTTCTTTCTGCAATTTTTCATTTCTTACTACATCCTTCTCCTTCATGTATATTTTTTATTAGCATTTCGGATTAATTATGTGGAATTTTCCACTTTTTGTTAAATTTTACTGCTTAGGTGAGTCTGAGAAGGGATCGTGTTTTGGAAGGGGTTTGCATTCGAAGCTAATTGTGGGAGTTGTGGTGGTTGAGTCGCCACCTGATATGGTTTGGACCCAAGAGATAGTGATGGGACCCTCCCATTGCTACCTTGAGGGCGGAACCATCTCCAAACATCAGCCCATCGGAATCCAGGGGGGGCTGGTGTTCGGGGATGGGACTCCTGGCTTTTGTCCGGAAGCCCACCAATACGTTTGGAGTGGGGAGTCGGTCCCCATTAGTGGGGGCAGAACTCCCCCCAGCAGGCAGATAGGCTTATACCTGGGCCCACTGCAAGCGTATTGGTGCTATCCCGTAAGGGTAGGGTATGGGGTGGACCATTGGGAGTCGCACTCACTTGTGCCATTGGTGGAGAATTTGAATACCTGACTGACCCACGATACCTTCTTGATATAACCAAGCAGTTTACAAATATATTTGAATCTATGGATATCGACCAATGTTTGCCCTCCCCTGGATCTGACGACTTAACGGGCACTGGCGACAACTTCAGGCATGGACACGGATATGAGCTCGGCTATCACAAAGAACCATGCACCGAGACACCAGGGTGCTATTAAAACTGGCGGATTTGATATGAACAATAGAGTGCTTTATTGCACTAATGCAAGCCTTTCGTTAGACTACGAGTGCTTGCATAGTGTCGCAAACAGTTTGGTAAGGTGGAGAGGATTAAGATGCTTCTGGAAAAAGACAAGCAGTCTTTTTCTGCATACATTTAGATTTTCCTCTCCCCAAGAAGCTAGCGAGGGCACAAAAGAATTTAAATGGCCACATTCTAAATGACTCTGTTTTAAGCACCAAGGTGTTTCGGTGAGAAATTTGAATGATGAGCCATTCGATTTTGTTCCTAAGAATGAAGAATGTGGACCAGCAACATATACCAGGACGCTTCCTCCCCCCTATATGGCATGTTGCCAGTTATAAAGAGGGAAGGAAAAATTTCATTAAAGCTGCAGAATGTATTGAGAACAAAGTGGGTTCTATTCCTATTGGTAATCTGAAACGATATGGAAAGAACTTACTCATAAAAGCAGGCAATGAGACGCAAGCTATTTTATTATCAAAGTTTAAACCCCCAGAAAGTGGAAATATTGAGGCTATAACATCGCACAGATTCTTTAACAGCTGAAAGGGGGTAGTTTATTTCAAGAGACTTGCATGTTTTTAATGAGGAGGAGATTCTCCTAAGGTGCCCTCCTTGTGTATCTCCATGTAAAAAAATTGGGAGGGGATGCAGCTATGCTTTTAACTTTCTCCTCCAATTACTTGCCTGATACCATCAATGTTGGCCATGAGAGGATGCAAGTCAAAAAATATAAAAGAAACCCTAAACAATGTCGCAAAGTTTCGAATATGGCCACATTCAAGACTCATGTGGAAACAATAAGAGATGTTCTGTGTGCTCTGCTAAGCATGACAATTTGGACAAGTGCGAAGCAGCCCGTTATTGTTTCCAGTGCAAGGGTGATCATTCTCCAAACAGTAGGACTTGCCTAGATACAAGTTTGAGCAAGATGTGTTGCAGTGGCTGATAATGAACATCTCGGCATCAGTGCAGCAAAGCGTGTGGTAATGGGGGCTAACAAGAGTGCCAACTCTACCTATGTTCTGTAATAAAGTTGATGAAGAGTTCTAGCAATGAGAGGCCAACCAGTAATAGAATCTAACAGTAAGCATCGGAAACCTGTTTTTCCTTGCACAGGAAATAATAATCGGAAACTTATGTCAGCAAGTGCTTTGAAGCCCAATACTAAAAATTGTTCTTCCAAAAGCATGGACAATTTATCCTCTCACGTTGATACAAATGTAACGGTTGCAAATTCAGTCCCTAAGCAAGTTTGCAAACGTCCACAAATAATATCATCACCAAGAAGCAACCAAAGGAGTGGTCCAACTAGAGAGATCGGCTCGGATCCATCAATTATCACAGTTACTAAGAAACATGATAAAACTAAAGCTGCTCCCACCAGGAAGCGTATAAGAAACATCCCCGAATAATGAAAGTTTTATCATAAAACTTCAAATGGGTACAGTGTTCTGGAAGAGATCTCTCCGCCAAGGAAGATAGTTCCGAAAGCAGATCCAGTTCAAAGACATGCGAGTTCTCATCAGTCTTGCCGCCCCACCCCAAGACTAATAAACAGTAGTGATGCACCTAATCATAGTAAAAATCCTGAGCATCAGCCTCGAATTCAGAAAGCTGTTTGTCGGCAAAGAACCCTAATCTCTGATAAAGATGAAAAGGGATCAAGAAAACAATCTCTTATTAAGGAGAATTTTCCTCTCCAACCTAGGATCATACTTCCCCTCCAAAGAGTGGGAAGTAGTACATTACCACCTTAACATTCACGTTCGATGTCCTTCAGTGGAACTGTAAGGGTCTCAGAGCCCGGACAGAAGCACTTTAAAGTTTTAATGCATGAATTCAATCCAGGGATTGTATGCCTGCAGGAGACTATGTTAGGTAACTCTCCTTATAATCCTGGGAACTTGATTATGCTATTTTTAACTCTTTTCCCCCAATTGGTGATCGTTGGCCCATGGAGGTGCTGCAATTATTGTTAATAAATCTCTGCAGCACTCCACAATACAATTAAATACAACTCTACAAGCTGTTGCTGTCTCAGTCATATTAGACAAAAGGATAACGGTTTGTTCATTATACCTCCCACCAGATCTTTCTTTAACATTGGAGATATTCAGTCCTTGATTAACCAACTTCCCACTCCTTTTCTCTTATTAGGAGATTTTAATGCCACAACTTCCTTTGGGAAGTGTGTGTTTAGACAGCAAAGGGAAAATAATCGAGGGACCTTATTGACACGAATGATGTCGCCCTATAATAATGGGTCAATGACCTTCCACAGCATTCATAATAATCATCTCTCTGGCACTGGACCTTAGTATTTCCTCAACAAATATCCACCTTGACTTTAACTGGTCTGTTAATGAAGATTTGAATGGAAGTGATCATTACCCGATCCATCTGAAATATGTTGTAAATGCTCCATCTGAAATATTACCTAAGTGGAAGGTAGAAGATGCTGACTGGGACAAGTTCAGTAAAGGAGTCAATCTAGATAGGAAGTTTGAGTCATTTTCATTCTCACCTGGATGCCTATGACTACTTCATTGAAATCCACTCTGAAGAGTGCTGATGGCTCGATTTCCCAAGACAAAAGGTAAACCTCGTAGACCTGCAGTTCCCTGGTGTAATAAGACATGTGGTATTCTGAGGAAAGTCACTTGGGGAAGTGCTACCGACGATACAAAACTAGTGGCTCCCCTCAGTCTAAATTAATCTATAATCGTGCGTTAGCCAAGCAGCGGCGCTTTTACAAGAAAGCCAAAAGAGAAAGTTGGCTTTACTATATCAATGGAATAAATTCCAAAACTCCATTGAGAGTAGTGTGGCGCAAAATCAGGAACACTAAGTGGAAAATTTGTTGCGTCACCATTACCCTCATTAAAGGTCAATAACACTCTGATCACAGAGCCCACTGAAGTTGCCAATGAGCTGGGGGAAAACACTTTTCTCAAGTTTCTAGCCCTGACAATTATTCTCTAGAATTTCAAAGAATTCGGAATGCCGAAATGACTCTGAAATTTTGAATCTGGTAAATCTGAACCATACAATCACAAATTTTCCTTAAGAGAATTTTGGGAGGCACTCTCTTCAACTGAATCAACAGCTCCAGGGGGTGATTCAGTTTTATATGAAATGCTTAAACACCTCCCAGATGATGCCAAAAGTATCTACTCAAGATTATAAACCAAATATGGGAAACTGGAATTTTACCCAAGGACTGGAAAATATCCATAATTGTTCCCATAAAAAAAGCCTAATAAAGATGCTTCCCAAGCCACCAGCTATAGACCAATAGCTCTTACCAGCTGTGTGTGTAAGCTGATGGAAAAAATGATAAACACCAGATTAGTTTGGCACCTGGAAACAAAAGGACTAATATCTCCATTTCAATTTGGTTTCAGGAAAAATCGTTCCACCCTTGATCCCTTGCTGAGGCTGACCAATCAAATCCAGCAAGGATTTGCCAAACGATGTCAGACTATTGGCGTATTTTTCGACCTTGAGAAAGCATATGACACTACTTGGAGAATTGGCATCATAAAACAATTGCACAAGATGGGCATATGTGGAAGAATGATTAAATTTGTATATTCCTTTTTAACAGAGAGATTCTTTAAGGTTAGAGTGGGCAACACTCTCTCCCAACCTTTTGTGCAGGAGGAGGGTGTTCCACAAGGAAGCGTTTTAAGTGTAACACTTTTTTCAGTGGTAATAAAAACAGTATAGTCCAACAAATATCATCACCTGTTAAATGCTCACTTTTTGTTGATGACCTTGCAATATACTGCACAGGATATGATGCCTTGTCAGTATGTAAACATCTGCAAAGGTCTGTTAATGCCATTACAAAGTGGGCTGATGAGAATGGTTTTAAATTCTCCTCCTCTAAAACAGTTTCTGCAAGATTTACTAGGTGCCAGCGTGTGGAAGAGGTTCCCACACTTAGTTTAAAAGGATCTATCATTCCTTATGAAAATGAAGTGAAATTTTTGGGAATGACCATTGACCAGAAATTGACATGGGCCAGCCACATAAACTCCTTAAAGATTAAGGTTAAAACAATCTCTGAATATTTTAAAGGTTGTTTCTGGATTTAGTTGGGGAGCTGATAAAAAATCCCTGCTGAGACTATATGACTCATTGTGTAGGTCCAAGCTAGACTATGGCTGTCAGATTTATTCCTCAGCTTGTCAAACCAGGCTGAAGGAACTAGATGTTGTACACAATATGGGGCTGAGAATATGCTCAGGGGCTTTTAGAACTTCGCCTGTTGAAAGCATATATGTTGATACTAACCAACTTCCCCTTGATTTGAGAAGGCAAGAACTAGGATTAAGGTACATGGCTAGAATTAAAAGTGCTCCCAAAAATCCCTCTTTCCAGGTGCTGAGGGAAGCAGACTCACGGGTCTTTTCTGGTATAAGAGCCTCTAGACCATTCCAAGTTAGACTAAATGAAGATGTTAGGGGTAATAATCTTAAATCCCAGAAAGTCATGGAAGTAAAAACATCCTGTGTATCCTCCATGGCTTATTCCAGAAGCATCCGTGTGCAAAAAAGCTTTTAACAAAAAAGAACTGTCCTGAGGAAGAGATTAGGGGAAAATTCTTGGCACGACACTGTCCATACTAATGTGACAAAAATATATACGGATGGATCAAAGTCGGGTAGTGGTGTTGGCTGTGCAGTTATCCTTGGTGATACAGCATATACAGCTAAACTACCTGACTTTGCATCCATATTCACAGCAGAATTAACAGCCATAGTCTCTGCCTTGGATATAGTTGTTCAAAGTAGCGACACTAATTTTGTCCTTTACTCGGATTTTGAAGCACTTTAGAAGCTATTAAAAAATTCAATAGCTTCCATCCGTTAGTTCAAAAAGTTCAGGAATCGCTCCTCCATTTGTATTATTTGCGTAAATCTGTCTCTTTCTGTTGGGTCCCTTCACAGTGGGGATTTGCGGAAACGAGATAGCAGATAGGGAAGCGAAAGCTGCTAGTGTCTCCTCAGAAACAGCCTTTAGTAAAGTGCCTCATACAGATCTAAAAGGTCCTTTTAGGTCTTATATTTTAAGCAAATGGCAAGAAAGATGGACTTCTCATCTTGCCAATAATAGAAAGTACAGAAATATTAGAAATAATATATTTGCCGTGGCCTTCATCTTTCCAGTCTGATAGGCGAACAGAAATAGTTTTAAGCAAACTGGGGATTGGGCACACTTATTTGACCCATCAGTTTATTTTAGAAGGGGGCAGCCTCCCAGAGTGTGCTTGCGGTGGCGAGATGCTAACAGTGGAGCACATTCTGGTTGCTTGCCCCAGATATTTTAACCAGAGAGAGAGATATCTTAAGGGTAAATCCCTTTGTGATATTTTGGGAGATGAAGCAGATATTTCTGCTCTCATCTCCTTTTTAAAGTCTATAAATATTTTTAATAACATTTAATTATTTTTTAGCTATCACATCATAGATATATATATATTTATTTATAAGCATTTTCTTCATTAATTCATTCATTTCTCATATGGTAATTTATATAGAACCATTTTCTTCATACACTTATTAACTCATTCATAATGTAATTTATTTAATCTCCATTACGGCGCTGAATGGTTTCTTTGGCCCAGTGCCTGGGCTTTGCCCTAAAACTCATACATCCATCCATCCTATTGATAAATTAACAAGTAACCCGAGCCAACGTCCCAATAGATTTCTCCAGAAAAAATCAGAAGCATTGTAAAAGTAAGAAAAACAGAAATTTTTGGAAAAGTTTCAAGCAATCAATCCTAAATTATCTTATTTCTATGGCCTCCCTAAAACTCACCAAGCCAACATCCCTTATCATCCCATAATTTCGTGTGCTGTAGCTTTTAACTACAGAATTTTAGAATGGTTAGCTGAGTTACAATCCCCCTTTTAAGGAATTTTTAGATAGGCCAATATCCCAGTACATAAGGTAAAACTTCTCAGCCTAGACTTGGTCTCCCTTTTCACAAAAGTACCCATAAAAGATGTACTAACGTTCTTAGAAAATAAACGAGAGCCATTTGCTGGCCACTTCCCTATATAATTGAATAAAATAATGCAACTTGTAGAGCTCTGCATCACTGATAATGACTTTTACTTTGGTGATAACTTTTACCGTAAAAGATTCGGTTGCAGTATGAGGAGTCTGCTCAGTCCCGTGTTAATAAACTTATATATGGAGTATTTCGAAACAGAAATCATAAACCTTATCAAATCTGCAGACATGATTTGGCTTCATTATGTAGATGATATATTAATATACTGTAAAAGTGAGTGGGGTGACTTTGATATATTTCTGCAAAAATTAAATTCCTTAGTCCCAAGCATAAAATTTAAAGTAGAATGGGAAAACAATAAGCAAATCCCCTTTTCAGATATCTTAATCATCAAAACTAATAACTACAAATTCACCGTCTTCAGAAAAACGACATTTTCACTTTCATATAGTATATTTTTTTACAGCTATTATGACCTTCCAGTTAAACTCGGCATACCAAGTAACCTATTTCTTAGAGCCCTGAGAATTTGCCCCTCAAAATTTCTTAACAAAGAACATGAAACAATCAGATATCAACTTACCTTGTTAAAATACCCCAAGCACATAATAGGAAAAGCCATATATAAAGCAAAGAACATGGTTTACAAACCCACAGAAAAAAAATGAAGAATACAAAAACAAAGTCATAATCCCTCACATGGAAAATTTATGTAAGATCACAAAAACCTTAGGCCACTCCTACCCTTTCATCTTCACCTTCTGAACACACTACGGGAATCACTAATTAACGTCCAGCAGAAACCGATTTGCAAAAAGGTAGAAGTTTATGAAATTCCATGCAGGGACTGTGATAAGTCATACTACGATCCCCATGTAAATCTCTACTCAACATAAATGCTCAGTTACATATGGACAACATAGTTCGGAAATTTTCCATCATATAAATAACACAAAACTTACCATTAATTGGAACTCATCCTGAATTTTATACAAGAGCAGCTGTTGATACAAATATCAAATGGTGGAATCTTCACTGATAAAGCAATAAGATAATAGGATGTACTTTTCCAGTGGAACCTGGGATTCTGACCATATAGACAATGATGAAGAGGATTAAGACAATTAACAGAACCTACAGTAGCTCGGCGAGTGATCTGCTTTTGTTGTTTCACTTCCCTTATTAATATTTATTGATACATCTTCCTTAATTGTAATTGCTATCATTACTTTACTACTAACATTTGATTTCAGCTTTACAGTTTCTGCAGTTGCTTTCCATGACATGTGATAAGTTTTGCATTATTACTAAACATCAGCATCTCTCACTCCATTCACGGCACTTTCTCTTACCTCATTATCCTCCGCCTAACTTTACGAATTACTCCATCCAAAGGATATCACATATCCACAAAAATACAAAAGGGCCTTTTGTAAGGCCTGTTTTATATTCTAACTGCCAGTTGACTTACATTTGCTAACATATACATTACTTCAATCATAAACTTATAATTGGTTCGGCTCCAAGCTCTATTTCTGCATATCTGGTTTTCTGTCAAACTTTTTCTAGTCCATGATCCGCATTAAACTTCTTCCTTATACCTTCAACTTCTCACTTTACCATTTTATAACAAATATGTAATTGACTCACTCTCTACCATGTATAAACTCATACTGCACTGTCCTTGTCTTTCAGTCCTGCTGTTCCATGCATTACTTTCTCAATCAAAATCCTATCATACACCTTCTTTGTATATTTAGGAATATAATGTACCTATATGCACTTTTAACCACTTCTTGAGAAATTTTCCTTCGTCCCAATATACGTTGCATATCACCGGCAGCTCTTTAATTGCACTTTCACCATCATACTGAAAAAGCCTCAATTGTAATTGTTGTGTCTTTCCTTTATGCAACCTCCTATTCAGTGACTTCCATATATCCTCAACTGCCATTTCTATAAACATTGGCAGACTTCCACTATCATCCTATTTCAACAAACCTCCAAAGTTCCTCATTGGACGAGTGGGTTATGTAATCGTCTATCAACCTGGTAGCCCGAGTTTGATCTCCATGTTAGCCCATGAGGAACCAGAAGAATTTATTTCTGGTGATTAGAAATTAATTTTTCGATATAACGTGGTTCGGATCCCACAATAAGCTATAGGCCCCATTGCTAGGTAACCAATTGGTTCCTAGTTCCGTAAATAAAATCTAATCATTCGGGCCACCCCTAAAAGAGCTGTTAATCAGCTCAGTGGTCTGATTAAACTAAGATATAATTAACATAACAAACCTCTGAAGAACTCCATCAACCCAAGGCTGCATTCTCTTCAGGGATGCAATTGCTTATTCAAACATCTCTTACTTACTTCTGACTTTACCTGCTCTTCCATGCTCCCTCTGTGTTGCTTGTGTATTATTCTGTTATAAGCATAAAAAAATACTCCGCCTCTATTCTAAAAGGTAGAATGTTGCATTTCCTAGTCATTATCCAGAATGTAGACGTTAAAATGAAGGAACCCCAGAAACAGAATGATCTCTGTATCCAGCAGATGCAGAGTTCGTTTGTGATACGTTTTCTCGATTTTGTTTTTTGTAGACAGACGATAAATCAGGAGGACGGATATTGGAGGAGAATACCCATTTAATTAAATGAATCCCTTCTCTCTGTTCTCCTCTTTGGCTCTCTTCTCTCTGTCATACTTTTTCAGTGTTTGTTTCTTTAGGCTGCTCATGAGAATATTATCTATTTCATACTACTTAGCTTATTCATTAGATTTCATACCTCCCTCTTCATTACCATCAACATTTTGTCCTCAAGTGTCAGATATCTTGAACGGTGAAATCAAATTCCAAAACAGGTACACGGCACAGCTGCATGTTGTACGACAGGCCAAACGTCTATTTCCATCTTGTTCGGTATCACCATTAACCCTTCATCAGGATTGCCCCTTTACCCAGACAGCCCCTCCTGACATTTGCATTGAAATGTTTACTTTGCTTTGGGTCTCTTTCAGTCCTCTGTTTTTGGTCACTTGTTTTTCACCCTTACATGAGAAAAGAAGACAATCCTTTGCACTAAAAGGCCTCAGACGAATGCGACTTCCTCTTCATAAAACATTTGGTGAAAATGTGCTTTGTTACAAAGATGTAAATCATCACCGGAATTGTGTGTGTGGTTTCCTCTCATGCGGTTAAATTATTCAGAAAATAATGAAATTAGGTCATGAGCTTCTACGTCATGTAAATCATTATTCTTCTTATCTCGAATGAAACTTAACCTCTGATTGCCTGACTAATGTTAGTATTCATGATTATGGTTCAACTTTATCTTCACTATAACTGAAGTTGATTGTCATATCTTGCTGTTTAATGATTTTATCTTGCTTCTCACAATTGTCAAAACTAGATACAAACATACTACAGGTAAAAATCTAATGATTTTCTCTTTATAACATTCTGTTATCTATTCTAATTATGTGGATTTTTCATTTCTCTAATTCTTGTGACCAATTCAAATCAATCCCTGATATTCTCTCCAGACGGATCGATGAATTACTTTGGCTGAATGGTACCAATACCTTCAGTTCCGAGTAACTTTGTAAAATAAATTGTACAACATATAATTCATACGTGTCTTATAATATATATATATATATATATATATATATATATATATATATATATATATATATATATATATCTATATCTATATCTATCTATCTATATATATATATAGATTAGATATATATATATATATATATATATATATATATATATATATATATTATAAGACAGTATGAATATATTGTACAATTTATTTTAAAAAACAAAGTTACTCGGAACTGAAGGTATTGGTACCATTCAGCCAAAGTAATTCATCGATCCGTCTGGCGAGAATATCAGGGATTGATTTGAATTGGTCACAAGAAATTAGAAAAATGAAAAATCCACATAATTAGAATAGATAACAGAATGTTATAAAGAAGCATTACAGCCGCCATTTGAATCTGGTCCTGAATTGCAATCAAAATTTGGGCGGATTCTCTGAGCAAAATCGATGACTTTCCTTCAAAA